>NC_134355.1:308296841-308484341 GCF_048569485.1 Anomaloglossus baeobatrachus
AGCGGGGAACCAACCTTCCACGTTGCGGTCCGTTCCTGCGACAGTCGAGTCCCAATGTCCCGGATCCCAATAACCCCCTTCCCAAACAACCTACTTCCCCTGGAAACCAAGATGGGGTGTGCCAGATGACTCTGGTAGGCACAACAGGTGCAGTCTTTTTACAAGACACAAGTTTGTGTTGGTCACGCCAGTCCTGTGACTGTGGTCCATTTTTAGGTAACTATGAAACGTGGAATTCTTTGCAAAAAACCTAACAAAAGTCCCTGTACCATAGTACAACTGCTGATAATCTAGGAGAAAATCAGGTTACTTTCCCATGCAATTAGCTTTCATTAATTCTCTCATTTTCTAACATTTTCTATAAGGAAAATAACAAACTGTGGAAAATAACAAACGGAAAACAAAGATACCTAACAATGTTACGGTACCACACTTTTGCCCTGAGCAACCTGGCAGCTGTTGCCTTCTGCGCTGCCCCACAACGGGACCTCCTGGTGCCATCTGCCAGCATGCACCTCCCAAGGACCCGATGGCCTCTCCCCTGGAACAAAGAGTGGGGAGAGGTTCAACAAGGGTAGCGCAACCTACTTGCAGGAAACTTTTGGCTACCACCTTCCATCGGGGACCCTGGTGTTGGCCCCATGACAGCCTCCTCATCTGAACATTGAGGATGTTTAACAAAAGTGGCAGTCTGGTAACTTTAGACATACAGGTTCCGGCCCTTTAGCGCCGCACACCTTCGGGGCACATCCTTGCATAATGCCCCTGTAAGCCACAGCGACGGCAGATAGGCATGACTTCAACTTCCATGTCGCCAGCGGAAGCTTCCTCATCGGAAGTGGACTCCATTTCCATCTCCATGAATTCCAACTCCATCTGAGCTCGTGACGACAACCTCATTCTGTAGCCGTTGCTTCCATAATGTGGCACCCACGCGGCTATAGGGTGCTGGATCCGGAGTCTCCTTCGATTATCCCCTCCAGTTCCAAATCCACAGGAACCGGACCTGCTTGTTCGGGGACCTCAAACTGATCACTCCTCTCGGGGCCTCGGGGTCCGCTGCCGAGGGAACGGGCAGCATCTCCAGTTCAGCTGGGGCGGAAGGCGGAGGCAGCGGCGAGCAGGTGCTGGCTAGGAGCGGGGGCGGTCCGGATCCCTCAGCCACATCAGCCGGATCAGTGAAATCATCAGGGACTGGGTCGCCGCTTACCCGCTCCGCACGCGGGTCTTCCCTCTCGCGTGCTCGCACTGCTGTGGTCGCTTGCTGCACTCTCCTCCACCAGGCCACGCTGGGTGCCGGGCCCTCGATGTTGTGGTCCCACTTCTCTGCCATCTTGCCTCTGCGTTGTCCAGGAACAGTATGGCAGAGTCCTGGCGTCCCTGCTTCTTTTCCGCTTTCGCTGCATTCGGGCACGCCCCCTCGGTTTTCTCCCAGCACTCTTTCGCGCGCTGTGGCTCTCTGGGAACTTTTGGTTCCTGTCTCAGGCTGAAGATGAAGGGCGGCTGGGTTATTTTTTTTTGTCAAAAAGAAAGAAGGTGGACTATGACCAGATCTGGATTTCCCAGAGCTAAATCCGATTATGGTTTGTGATTCATTTCCCATGCATCTTATTTTGGACCTTTTTAACCAGATTTCCAGTTCTAAATGCCTCTCTAAGCTCGACTTCAGGGAGGCCTATAACCTGATCAGGGTGTGTGTGGGACGGGTGAGTGTAAAACGGTGTCCAATACACTGGAGGGTTACTACGAAAATCTGGTAATGCCTTTTGGTCTAACCAATGCGCCAGCTGTGTTTTAACACTTTATTAATGATGTGTTTGCTTACCTACTGGGTAGGTTTGTTGTCATTTACCTGGATGACATCCTCATTTATTCCCATGATCTTAGGTCAGACAAGGAACACATTAAACAAGTGCTGCAATTACTTAAGGCAAACAAGCTGCACATCAAAGCGGAGAAGTGTATATTCGTGGTTCATCATTTCTGCATCTGGGCTCAGGATGGATCCTAAGGTACGGGCTGTTCTAAATTGGGAGCGTCCTGAAAACCATACTGTGCTACAGCGGTTCTTATGTTTTGCAAAGTATTACAGAAAATTAATTAGGAATTTTTCTGCCATCGCCAGACCTCTGACCAATATGATGAAGAACGGGACGGACTTCTCTGACTGGTCTGAGAGTGCTTTATACTCTTTTGATTGTTTAAAAAGGTGTTTCATGAACGCTCCTGTACTTATACAGCCCAATGTCTTTCTTCCTTTTACGGTGGAAGTGTACGAATCTCAGATGATGGCTGTTGTTATAGCAGGGTCCGTCATTGAATATGTTTCATCCATGTGCCTTCTTTTCCAGGAAGTTGTCGCCCGCTGAATGTAATTATGACATGGGTAACAGGGAATTACTTGCCATCAAGTGGGCATTTGAGGAATGGCGACACTTCCTGGAGGGGGCCATCCACCCAGTTACTGTTATCACTGATCACAAGAACACTAAGGCTATGTGCGCACAGTGCATTTTTCGCGGCGTTTTTGCGTGTTTTTCGGGTGCGTTTTTGGCCTCAAAACTGCATGACTTTGCTTCCCCAGCAAAGTCTATGAGTTTTCAATTTTGCTGTCCGCACACAACTGTTTTTTTTAAGCTGCGTTTTTGAGCTTGAAAAAAAAATGGACATGTCAATTCTTTCCTGCGTTTTTCTGCGTTTTCCCCCCATGCAATGCATTGGAAAAACGCAGCAAAACGCAGAGATCAAAAACGCAGCAAAACGCAGCCAAAAACGCACCAAATCGTGGTAAAAACGCATGCTTTTTTTACGCGTTTTTTCGACGCAGGTGCGTTTTTGTGCGTTTTTAGCGGCCACAAACGCACAAAAACGCAGCGTCAAAAAGACGCAGTGTGCGAACCTAGCCTAAAGGTACCGTCACACTAAGCAACTTACCAGCGATCCCAACAACGATAGGGATCGCTGGTAAGTTGCTAGGAGGTTGCTGGTGAGCTGTCACACTGCGACGCTCCAGCGATCCCACCAGCAACCTGACCTGGCAGGGATCGCTGGAGCGTCGCTACACGAGTTGCTGGTGAGCTCTCCAGCAACCAGTGACCAGCCCCCAGCGCCGCGTGGAAGATGCTGCGCTTGGTAACTAAAGTAAATATCGGTAACCAACCCGATATTTACCTTGGTTACCACCGCACGGAGCTACACGTGCAGAGAGCAGGGAGCAGCGCACACTGAGCGCTGGCTCCCTGCTCTCCTAGCTACAGCACACATCGGGTTAATTACCTGATGTATGCTGCAGCTAAATGTGCACAGAGCAGGGAGCAGCGCACACTGCTTAGCGCTGGCTCCCTGCTCTCCTACTTACAGCACACATGGGGTTAATTACCTGATGTGTGCTGCAGCCACATGTGCACAGAGCAGGGAGCAGCGCACACTGCTTAGCACTGGCTCCCTGCTCTCCTACTTACAGCACACATCAGGTTAATTAACCCGATGTGTCCTGCAGCTAGCTACATGTGCACAGAGCAGGAGCCGGCAGCACAGGCAGTGAGAGCGGCGGAGGCTGGTATCGAATGTAAATATCGGGTAACCAAGGACAGGGCTTCTTGGTTACCCGATGTTTACATTGGTTACCAGCCTCTGCAGAAGCCGGCTCCTGCTGCCTGCACATTTAGTTGTTGCTGTCTCGCTGTCACACACAGCGATCTGTGCTTCACAGCGGGAGAGCAACAACTAAAAAATGGCCCAGGACATTCAGCAACAACCAACGACCTCACAGCAGGGGCCAGGTTGTTGCTGGATGTCACACACAGCAACATCGCTAGCAACGTCACAAAAGTTGTTCGTTAGCAGCGATGTTGCTAGCGATGTTGCTTAGTGTGACGGGGCCTTAAGGCAGATGCCTTGTCCAGATGCTGCAGAAAGGGATGGTTGTGCCAGCACTCAGTACTGGAGTTTGATATTGCTGAGGCTCAGGATGAGACACCATCTGTGTTTGCAGCAAACAAGTAATTTGTTTCCCTGAATCTGAACCTTAAGGTTTTGAGGGAGCATAATGTGGCGCCCCTGAGGCTCTTGTACAGGGTACTGCACCTCAATTAAGGTGTGGTATTCATCTTAGGTAAGGGGAGGGGGTTAATCACCGGTGTTCCACATTCACACTTTACATACAGCTTAGGAGCCTTTTCACAGGGGGGGTTGGCTCGGGGTAGATAGGGGGGTGGCCCTCACGATGCATGGGACTTTCCTGGTCACTGAAGCCAGCCACCTGGGAGCGGTTTCCACTTGGGGGTAGAAGTAGGTGTAACATCTCACATAAGACAGATGAGTCGGGACCATAGTTCTGACAAGAAACTTCTGGAACTCTTGGACTTTACTAAGCCCGGGACTTGGAGTGGGAGCTGCTGAAGGGGACATCCTAGGAAAAGGACACTCTCTCTCTCTCCAAACACTGGTGGTGGCGCCTCACTTGCTTAGAATTGACCGGAGGCTACAACGGTGGAGACCAGCACCTGGGTGCAGGTTGAAATCAGTGAGTAAAAGAACCTGGAACTTCAGTTGCCAATTCATACTCTGATTGGTGACACCATCGCCCCACGCTCCGGTGCTCCCAGGGAACTGCCTTTGTCATCCACCCGGGGTCCGCTCCGTCTGTAGGGAGCGACACCATCCCGGCTGCGATAACACCCGCCCTGGTGAGGAATTCTGCAGTGGCGGCTAATATCTGACCGTGTACCACAGGTGGAATCACGACAAACTCTCCCAATCACCCTGCTTCCCCTTCATTTACTGCATGCCTAGGGGCAACGGAACCGGGCAAGCCCACCCGTGACATCGCCTGACGTGACCTGCAATGGCCTGGTAACAAGTAGGTTAACCACCTGTCCCGTGGGGTGCTGCAATAACGATTCAATTCTAGCTGGTCACCCTGGGGTGAAGGGTACATTAGATCTCCTATTGCATCAATTTTGGTGGCCCAAGAGCAGAAAGGATGTGGTCTCTTATGTATCTGCATGTACTGTGTGTACACAATCCAAACCATCGCATTCTCGTCCGTTTGGCTGTTTGCTATCTCTAGGTGTACCTAGCAGACCCTGAATGAATATTTCTATGGATTTCATTACGGACCTGCCCTCCTCTGCTGGCAACATGGTTATTTTAGTGGTGGTTGACAGGTTCTCTAAAATGGCCCACTTTGTTGCCTTACCATCTCTGCCGAATGCCAAGAAATTAGCCCAGGTTTTTATATACAAGATTGCAAGATTGTCAGGCTCCATGGAGTCCTTTCTGACATTGTATCTGATAGGGGTACTTAGTTCATAGCAAAATTCTGCTCTCGGTTGGGGATCAAATTGTTTCACTCATCGGCTTTCCATCTATAGTCCAATGGCCAGACGGACCACATGAATCAAAATCTAGAACAATACTTGGGCTGTTTTGTGTCCAACAAACAGTATGAGCGGTCGGCATTCCATCCGCTAGAAGAATTTGGTATTAACAACCACTGTCATGAGACCTCTGGGGTGTCAACTTTCTTCTGTGTTTATGGGCAACACCCTCAGTTTTGTACATTGCGTAAGGTTAACTCCCTTGTGGTATTTGTCTCTACCTGCTGCAAACCTGTCTGGGAGTGCAATCTTTGGCTCTAGGTGGGCCTGCCTACCCGCAGAATCTCCAAAAACAGGAGTCTGCAACCGCTGATGCTGCTGAACAGGTAACTTAAAGGGAATCTGTCACCAGGTTTTTGATACCTCATCTGAGAGCACCATAATGTAGAAACAGAGATTCTGATTCCAGCGGTGCCACTTACTGAGCTGTTTGCAGTCATTTTGACAAAATCAATGTTTCCTCTGCTGCTGATCTAGCAATATACAGAGCTCATGAATATTCTGGACTACCTGGCAGCAGGCCAAGCAGTTCTTTAACGATAATCCACTGTTGATTAAACTGTCAATTTATCAAAATTACACTAAGCAGCCCAGTAAGTGAAACATCTCTGAAACCAGGATCTCTGGCCCTACGTTATGCTGCTCACAGATTAGGTGTCAAAAACCTGGTGACAGATTCCCTTTAAGGTCTGCTATTTCCAGGGACATACCCTGAAGCCGCTGAGCAAGAACAGTGACGAGATCCATGGATAAAAACAAAACCCACAACAACCAAAGGAAAAAAAACATGCGTCAGTTTTTTTTGTAAGATTGATGATAATGTCATGCTAGGTATGGGGAAGTGCCAAGCAAATGGCGAAAGGGAAAGGAAGGGAAGCCCTGTGTCTAGGAAAGGGGAAGATGGTGACCCCTGACCAAGCCTACCACTTGACTCTGGCCTCCCTCACCACCCTAGATAGATTCTGCACCTATGTGCCGAGCTGGCTACCTGTGACCCCAGCCCTAAGTAGGGAGCGGATGGGATGAGAGCTTAGTAAAGTCCAGTAAGCACTAAAGAATATACAGGGATAACAAACAGGGGGAAAGTGAACAAACAACTTATCTCCAGATGACTCAGGGAGAGAAAGTGCAACAACCACAAAGAATCTCCAGATATATGCAAGCCAACTGCTTGCATTGCAGACTTGTTAAAGGTATGAGAGCTATCCCTAGCACTGAATAATAGGAAGTAAAAGTATTTAAAGCCACCAAGGAAAGTGCTAATGAAAAGCAGCTGAAAGACTAAGGAACTCCTCAGGGTCCTAAAGGGAAAGGGATGAAAATCAAGCAGAAATAATAGAAGCTCAGGGAGCAGTTTGCGCGGCCAAACGCTCTGACCTTCTATAGCTGGCACAACAGGAGTGTCTGTCACTCGTGACACACCCATGAGTGATAGCCACCTCAGTCCCAATAACACTGTATGATGGACCCCACAGGCCCAACAACACAGTATGATCGCCCCTACAGTTCCCTACAGTATAATGGTCCCCACAGTCCTTCATGCAGTTTAATGCCCCCCACTCAGTATAATGGTCACCGGAGTCCTCCACTCAGTATAATGGTGCCCATAGCTCTCCAAACAGTATAATGGCTCAAAGCCAGTACTCTACAAAAGTATAATGGCCCCAAGAGTTCTCCACATAGTATAATGGCCCCCACAGTCTTGCACAAACTCTAATGGCCCCACAGACCTCCATACAAACTCAATCCTCCACACAGCATAACTGCCTCCATACAATCTTCACAGATATTCTCCTGACGAAGCTGTGACCAGCACAGCGATATGCATGTGGCACGGGCGTATGAGTTTCTATCTTGCCCACGATATGAGTGAAACTTCCTGGGCTGCTCATACCCTCATGTCTACTTATCATTCATCATAGAACTTGTAATCGCTATCGTCAACAAGCATTCATAGGCACTGGGCACTTTATTTCAACATCATGATTATCATACAGGTTGTTTATAAATTTTAATGCATATTTATGCATGTACCGAGATGCGTATTTATTCACTATGTGCCTTAACCTTGCACTACTGTACACATTTTTCGTCTTAGCCTAATACAGTGCCTTGCGAAAGTATTTGGCTCCCTTAAATTTTTCAACCTTTTTCCACATTTCAGGCTTCAAACATAAAGATAAAAGTTTTAATGTTATGATGAAGAATCAACAACAAGTGGCACACAATTGTGAAGTTGAACGAAATTTATTGCTTATTCTAAACTTTTTAAAAAATAAATAACTATAAATTGGGGTGTGCAGTATTATTCGGCCCCTTTACTTTCAGTGCAGCAAACTCACTCCAGAAGTTCATTGAGGATCTCTGAATGATCCAATGTTGTCCTAAATGACTGATGATGATAAATATAAGCCACCTGTGTGTAATCAAGTCTCCGTATAAATGCACCTGCTCTGTGATAGTCTCAGTGTTCTGTTTAAAGAGCAGATAGCATCATGAAGACCAAGTAACACAACAGGCAGGTCCATTATACTGTTGTGGAGAAGTTTAAAGCCGGATTTGGTTACAAAAAGATTTCCAAAACTTTAAACATCCCAAGGAGCACTGTGCAAGCGGTCATATTGAAATGGAAGGAGTATCATACCACCAAATCTACCAAGACCCGGCCGTCTATCCAAACTTTCATCTCAACCAAGGAGAAGACTGATCAGAGATGCAGCCAAGAGGCCCATGATCACTCTGGATGAACTGCAGAGATCTAGAGCGGAGGTGGGAGAGTCTGTCCATAGGACAACAATCAGTCGTACACTGCACAAATCTGGCCTTTATGGAAGAGTGGCAAGGAGACAGCCATTTCTCAAAAATATCCATAAAAAGTGTTGTTTAAAGTTTGCCACAAGCCACCTGGGAGACACACCAAACATGTGGAAGAAGGTGCTCTGGTCAGATAAAACCAAAATCAAACTATTTGGGCATAATGCCAAACGATATGTTTGGCGTACCAGCAACACGGCTCATCACCCTGAACACACCCTCCCCACTGTCAAACATGGTGGTGGCAGCATCATGGTTTGGGCCTGCTTTTCTTCAACAGGGACAGGGAAGATGGTTAAAATTGATGGGAAGATGGATGGAGCCAAATACAGGACTATTCTTGAAGAAAACCTGTTGGAGTCTGCAAAAGACCTGAGACTGGGATGGAGATTTGTCTTCCAACAAGACAATGATCCCAAACATAAAGCAAAATCTACAATGGTTCACAAATAAACGTATCCGGGTGTTAGAATGGCCAAGTCAAAGTCCAGACCTGAATCTAATTGAGAATCTGTGGAAAGAGCTTCACAAACGCTCTCCATCCAACCTCACTCAGCTCGAGCTATTTGCAAAGGAAGAATGGGCAAGAATTTCAGTCTCTCAATGTGCAAAATGGATACACATACTCCAAGCGACTTGCAGCTGTAATCGCAGCAAAAGGTGGTGCTACAAAGTATTAACTTAAAGGGGACAAATAATATTGCACACCCCAATTTGTAGTTATTTATATTTTATAAAAGTTTAAAATAAGTAATACATTTCGTTCAACTTCACAATTGTGTCCCACTTGTTATTGATTCTTCACCATAACATTAAAATCTTTATCTTTATGTTTGAAGCCTGAAATGTGGGAAAAGGTTGAAAATTTCAAGGGGGCCGAATACTTTCGCATGGCACTGTATTAAGTGACTAGCATTCCTATTTGGGCTGTCAGGCCTTTACAGGGTCTGTGGTATATGTTATGCATCCTATGCTGGTGAACATCATATATTGGCATATTTATGATTTTGTGAGAGTCCTACCACTGTTTGTTCTGGGAATTTTTCGACACTGAAACATTGTGCTTTATTATATTATTGAGTTCCACGGTTTTTGCCTGATATGATCCATACATATCTGTTTTAATTGTTTTTATATTGTGTGGTGTTTCATGTTTTTTTGTATAATTTTTTGTATAATAAAATTATTGAAGGTGTGCATATCCAGTTGTCTTCATCATTCTCATACAATCTTCCACACAGAATAATGGCCCCCACAGCACTCCATGTAGCATAATGGCCTCCAACAATATAATGCAACACACACACACACACACACACACACACACACAGTATAGCCCCAGCACATAATATATCTCCACAAAAGTAGTCATTGATAAAATAATAATAATAATAATAATGACTACCCAATCCTCCCTGCTAACGGGCCCTATAGCAGTCATGCCACAGCAGCGAATATGCTATTTTTGGAATATTTCTGCAATATTCAGAGCAGGTTGTAAATAAAGCCTTGGCATTCTAAGAAGTGCTCCTATCATGTAAGGGTTAAGGTTTAAGCATTGACGATATTGTGCTGCAAGCAGGCAAGAAACATGACAGCCCAAACCCGGGACTTCCCTGTTCACATTTATAGAAGTTACTGAGACTGAGAACTTCAACAATCATTAGCAAACTGAAAGGAAATGATGACAAAGATATACACTATACCAGCTGTGAGGGCGCAGATATGAAGTACAACAGCTGTGGGCGCAGGTATACAGTATACCAGTTGTGAGGGCGCACATATACAATATATCAGCTGTGATGGTGCAAAGAAACATATACTATTATTATTATTATTTATTATAGCACCCTTAATTCCATGGCGCTTTACAAGTGAAAAAGGGTATACATAAAAACTAGTACAACAATCATTAACAGTACAAAACAGATTGGTACAGGAGGAGAGAGGACCCTGCCCGAGAGGACTCACAGTCTACAAGGAATGGGTGAGGGTACAATAGGTGAGGACAGAACTGGTTGTGCAGTAGTGTACTGGACTGAGGGTTATTGTAGGTTGTACGCTTTTCGGAAGAGGTTCTTTAGGTTCCTCTTGAAGCTTTTCACGGTAGGAGAGAGTCTGATATGCTGGGGTAGAGTGTTCCAGAGTATGGGGGAGGCACGGGAGAAATCTTGTATGCGATTGTGGTAAGAGGAGATAAGAGAGGAGTAGAGAAGGAGATCTTGTGAGGATCTGAGGTTGCGTGCAAGTAGGTACCGGGAGACTAGGTCACAGATATAAGAAGGAGACAGGTTGTGGATGGCTTTGTAGGTCATGGTTAATGTTTTAAACTGGAGTCTTTGGGCAATGGGAAGCCAGTGAAGGGATTGGCAGAGTGGTGAGGCTGGGGAATAGCGAGGGGAGAGGTGGATTAAGTGGGCTGCAAAATTCAGGATAGATTGGAGGGGTGCAAGAGTGTTGGAAGGGAGGCCAGAGAGCAGGAGGTTGCAGTAGTCGAGGCGGGAGATGATGAGAGCATGTACTAATGATTTTGCTGATTCTTGGTTAAGGAAGGCACGGATCCGGTACATATTTTTGAGTTGTCGTTAGCATGAGGTGAAGAGGGCTTGGATGTGCGGCTTGAAGGATAGAGCAGAGTCGAGGGTTACTCCAAGGCAACGAGCTTGTGAGACTGGAGAGAGTGAGCAGCCATCAACTTTGATGGATAGGCTTGGTGGAGGAGTTGAATGAGGAGGAGGAAAGACAATGAATTCTGTTTTGTCCATGTTAAGCTTTAGGAATAGCGCAGAGAAGAAGGATGAAATAGCAGAGAGACATTGTGGGATTTTTGTTAGTAAGGAAGTTATGTCACGTCCAGAGCGGTTGATCTGAGTATCATCAGCATAGAGAGGATACTGAAAGCCGTGGGACTCTGAGCTGTCCCAGACCGAAGGTGTAGATGGAGAACAGCAGGGGTCCAAGAACTGAACCTTGGGGGACACCAATGGATATAGGATGAGATGAGGAGGTGGTGTGAGAGTGGAAGGCGCTGAAAGTTTGGTCGGTTAGGTAATAAGAGATCCAAGCTAGGCCCAAATCTGTGATGCCCAGAGAGGAGAGAATCTGTAATAGGATGGAGTGGTCTACTGTGTCGAAGGCAGAGGACAGGTCCAGGAGGAAGAGGACAGAGTAGTGTAGCTTGGCTTTGGCAGTTAGTAGGTCATTAGTGACTTTAGTTAGAGCAGTTTCAGAAGAGTGATGCGGTCGGAAGCCAGATTGTAGCTGGTCAAAGAGGGAGTAGGAGGAGAGGTATGAGGAGAGTTCAAGATGGATATGCTGTTTCAGTAGTTTTGAGGCATAGGGGAGAAGGGATATGGGGCGGTAGCTAGACACAGAGGATGGGTCAAGAGAGGGCTTTTTAAGGATGGGTGTGATCGAAGCATGTTTAAAGCCTGAAGGAAATACACCAGTTGATAGTGATAGGTTGAAGAGATGGGTTAGGGCTGGGATGAGTTCTGCGGTGATGTTGGGGATGAGGTGCGACGGGAGCAGGTCAAGTGCACAGGTGGTTAGATGTGATCTTGAGAGTGGAGTGGAAAGATGATCTTCTGTCATGGGGAGAAGCTAGATTATGAGGAAGAGGGCTGAGTAGCTATGATGAGGGGCTGTGGGGAATGTGGGCCAAAGCTTGGTCTCATGTTGTCAATTTTCTGCTTGAAGAAAGAGGCAAAGTCTTCAGCTGAGATGAGAGGGAGGTGGTGCGGAGGGACGGAGAAGAGAATTGAAAGTGTTGAATAGCTGTTTAGGGTTGTGAGATAAAGAGCATATGAAGGATGAGAAGTAGATTTGTTTTGCAGCAGTGAGTGCAGACTTGAAAATGGTGAGGGACTCTTTGTATGCAACAAAGTGCTCAGTGGAATGAGACCTCTTCCATCTGCGCTCAGCAATTCTGGAAGCCCATCTCAGTTCTTTAGTCTGGCTCATGTGCCAAGGTTGCCTGTTGATTTTGCATGTTTTGGTATGTGTGAGGGGGGCGGCAAGTTCAAGAGCCGCAGAGATTGAAGTGTTATATAAATTGGCTGCAGCATCTGTGTCATGTAAGGAAGCAATTAAGGAAGTCTGCGAGAGGCAGAAGGGACTGAGAAAGGGAGTGTAAATCAAGGGGATTGATATTTCTGAGAGGGTGCAAATGTTTTTGAAGGGGGGTTGTGTATTTGGAGAAGAGAGGGAAGAGAATATGAGTAGGTTGTGGTCAGACAAAGGGAGAGGTGAGTTAGGGAGGTTAGATAAAGATCAGAGACGAGTGAAGATGAGGTCCAGCGTGTGGCCATCTTTGTGAGTAGCTGAAGAAGACCATAGAGTGAGGCTGAAGGAGGAAGTGAGTGTTAAACGTTTAGAGACAGATGAGTGAGAAGTGTCAGAGGTATGTTGAAATCGCCCATGATGATAGTGGGGATGTCGGTGGAAAGGAAGTGTAGTAGCCAGGAGGCGAAATGGTCAAAAAAGGCGGTGGCTGGCCCTGGAGGGCAATAAATGACAGCCAGTTGGAAGTTGGAGGGGGAATAGATGCGGACGGAGTGCACCTCAAAAGAGGGGAGAGTAACAGAGGGTGGCAGTAGAATTGGTGTATTGGAGCATTGATCGGACAGAAGCAAACCAACTCCTCCACAATGCTTGTTACTGGGGCGGGGGGTGTGAGACAGATGGAGACCACATAAGAAAGTGCAGCAGGAGAGGCTGTGTCAGAGGGGGTGAGCCAGGTTTCAGAGAATGGGATCTTTTCCACCTCCGTTCAGCAACCCCGGAGGCTTGTCTTAATTCTGTAGTCAGGCTTGTATGCCAGGGTTGCCTATCCTGTTGATTTTGCGGGTTTTGGTATGCTTGAAGGGAGCGGCCAAATCGAGAGCTGTAGTTATTGTGGTGTTATATAGAGTGGTAGCAGCATCTGCATCATTTAAGGAAACTATGTCAGCAATAGAGAGGAGGGAGTCAGAGAGTGAATATAAATCTAGGTGTTTGAGATTTTTGCAATGGTGTTTATGTTATACAGTTGAAATCAGAAGTTACATATGCTATCTAAAATGACAGATGCATGTTTTTGTCACTACGTGACATAAAATCAGATTAAACTTTCCTGTGTTATGTCAATTATGATTACCAAAATGATTTATATTTGCCAAATGCCAGAATAAGGAGGGATGGACAATGTTTTAAGGCATTTTTATTACTTTCACCAAAGTCAAAAGTTTATATACATTTCATTAGTATTTGGTACTATTGCCCTTACACTGCATGACTTGGGTCAAACATTTTGGATATTCTTCCACAAGTTTCTCACAATAGTTGGTAGAAATTTGGTCCCATTCCTCCTGACAGAACTGGTGTCACTGAGCCATGTTTGTAGGTCACCTTTCTTGCACCTGCCTTTTCAGCTTTGCCTAAAACATTTCAATAGGATTGAGATCAGGGCTTTCTAATGGCCACTCCAAAACATTCACTTTGTTATCCTTAAGCCACTTTGTAACCGGTTTGGCAGTATGCTTCGGCTCATTGTCCATTTGGAAAACCCATTTCCACCCAAGCTTTAAGTTCTTGGCTGGTGTCTTTAGATGTTGCTTCAGGATTGCCACGTAATCTACTTTTCTCATGATGCCATCTATTTTGTGAAGTGCTTCAGTCCCTCCTGCAAAAACAAAAGCTTCTCCATTTTTCCTCCCAATGTAACGATGGTTATTGTGGCCAAACAATTTGATTTTAGTTTCATCAGACCACATAACATGTCTGCAAAAATTAGTACCTTTGTTCCTGTGTGCATTTTCAAACATGAATCTGGCTTTTTATGTTTCTTTTGGAGTAATTTCTTCTTCCTGGTAGAGTGGCCTTTCAGCCCACGTTGTTACAGTATTCGTTATACTGTGGATAATGACATAATCTCACCAGCTTCCTCCAGCATCTTCACAAGGTCTTTTTCGTTTGTTCTTGGGTTGATATGCACATGTCTGACAAAAGCAAATTCATCTCTGGTACACAGAACCCGTCTCTTTCCTGAGCGGTATGATGGCTAGACACTGCCATCTTGTTCATACTTGCATGAAATTGTTTGAACAGATGAATGCGGCACCTTCAGGTATTTGGAAATTGCATCCAAGGATGAAGTAGACTTGTGCAAGTCCAAAATTCTCTTCCTGAGATCTTGGCTGATTTCTTTTAACGTTCCCATGATGCTACAAAAAACCCCAGTGTGTTTCAGGTGTGCATTAAAATACATCGACAGGTGTTTCTCTAATTAATTCACATGTTGCCAATAAACCTATCAGAAGCTTCCAAAGACATGACATCATCATATGGGCTGTCCCACATAGTTTAAGCATAGGCATAGTACTCTTATTGTATGTAAACTTTTGACTTGCCAAAAAGTAATAAAAATGCCTTAAAACATTCTCTCTCATTATTCTGGCATTTGGATATTATAAATAATGTTGGTAATCCTAATTGACCTAAAACGGGATATGTTTGTTCTGATTTCATGTCAGATAGTGAGAACAACATGCATGTGTGTCTTTTTAGACAGTGTATGTAAACTTCTGTATATACTGTATATATATCTTTTCCCCTTATTGAGGCTTTTCAGTACAAGCAAATGAAAAAAGAAGTTTTTTCTTAACTGGCCATGGTGCAGCAGCGCCCTCTTCCAATTTGATCTCTACGGCGTGAACATGCCGGCGCATAGCAATGACCTCATACGCCGGCAACATGCTCGTCGACATCCGCTGCTGACGTCTGACTGTCTGTTAACTATTGCCGTGCAGGAATATATTTCAAATGAAGGGGTGAGGGCGCAGGTATACAGTACACTAGCGGTAAGGATGTAGGTATACAGTACACTAGCGGTAAGGATGTAGGTATACAGTACACTAAGGGTGAGGGCGCTGGTAAACAGTATACTAGGGGTGAAAGTGCAAGTATACAGTGCACTATTGGTGAGGGTGCAGGCATACAGTGCACTAGGGGTGAGGGTGTAGGTATACAGTAATCTAGGGGTGAAGGCGCAGGTATACAGTACAGTAGGGATGAGGGTGCAGGTATACAGTGCACTAGGAGTGAGGGCGCAGGTATACAGTGCACTAGGGATAAGGGTGCAGGTATACAGTGCACTAAGAGTGAGGGTGCAGGTACACAGTGCACTATTGGTGAGGGTGTAGGTATACAGTACTCTAGGGGTGAGGGCGCGGGTATACAGTACACTAGGGGTGAAGGCGCAGGTATACGGAACACTAGGGGTGAAGGCGCAGGTATACAGTACATTAGGGATGAGCGCTGGGGTATACAGTACACTAGGGGTGAGGGCGCGAGTATACAGTACACTAGGGGTGAGGGCGCGGGTATACAGTACACTAGGGGGTGAGGGCGCGGGTATACAGTACACTAGGGGGTGAGGGCGCGGGTATACAGTACTCTAGGGGTGAGGGCGCGGGTATACAATACACTAGGGGGTGAGGGCGCGGGTATACAGTACTCTAGGGGTGAGGGTATACAGTACACTAGGGGGTGAGGGCGCGGGTATACAGTACTCTAGGGGTGAGGGCGCGGGTATACAGAACACTAGGGGTGAAGGCGTGGGTATACAGTACTCTAGGGGTGAGGGCGCGGGTATACAGTACTCTAGGGGTGAGGGCGCGGGTATACAGTACACTAGGGATGAAGGCGCGGGTATACAGTTCTCTAGGGGTGAGGGCGCGAGTATACAGTACACTAGGGATGAGGGTGCAGGTATACAGTACACTAGGTGTGAGGGCACGGATATAGAGTACACTAGGGGTGAGGGCACGGGTATAAAGTACACTAGGGGTGAAGGCACGGGTATACTGTACACTAGGGGTGAAGGCGCGGGTATACAGTACTCTAGAGGTGAGGGCGCGGGTATACAATACACTAGGGGGTGAGGGCGCGGGTATAAAGTACACTAGGGATGAAGGCGCGGGTATACAGTACACTAGGGGGTGAGGGCGCAGATATACAGTACACTAGGGGGTGAGGGCGCGGGTATACAATACACTAGGGGGTGAGGGCGCGGATATACAGTACACTAGGGGGTGAGGGCGCGGGTATACAGTACACTAGGGATGAGGGCGCAGGTATACAGTACACTAGGGGTGAGGGCGCGGGTATAAAGTACACTAGGGATGAAGGCGCGGGTATACTGTACACCAGGGGTGAAGGCGCGGATATACAGTACACTAGGGGGTGAGGGCGCAGATATACAGTACACTAGGGGGTGAGGGCGCGGGTATACAATACACTAGGGGGTGAGGGCGCGGATATACAGTACACTAGGGGGTGAGGGCGCGGATATACAGTACACTAGGGATGAAGGCGCAGATATACAGTACACTAGGGGGGGAGGGCGCGGATATACAGTACACTAGGGGGTGAGGGCGCGGATATACAGTACACTAGGGGGTGAGGGCGCGGATATACAGTACACTAGGGATGAAGGCGCGGATATACAGTACACTAGGGGGTGAGGGCGCGGATATACAGTACACTAGGGATGAAGGCGCGGATATACAGTACACTAGGGGGTGAAGGCGCGGATATACAGTACACTAGGGGGTGAGGGCGCGGATATACAGTACACTAGGGGTGAAGGCGCGGGTATACAGTTCTCTAGGGGTGAGGGCGCGAGTATACAGTACACTAGGGATGAGGGTGCAGGTATACAGTACACTAGGTGTGAGGGCACGGATATAGAGTACACTAGGGGTGAGGGCACGGGTATAAAGTACACTAGGGGTGAAGGCACGGGTATACTGTACACTAGGGGTGAAGGCGCGGGTATACAGTACTCTAGGGGTGAGGGCGCGGGTATACAATACACTAGGGGGTGAGGGCGCGGGTATAAAGTACACTAGGGATGAAGGCGCGGGTATACAGTACACTAGGGGGTGAGGGCGCAGATATACAGTACACTAGGGGGTGAGGGCGCGGGTATACAGTACACTAGGGATGAGGGCGCGGGTATAAAGTACACTAGGGATGAAGGCGCGGGTATACTGTACACCAGGGGTGAAGGCGCGGGTATACAGTTCTCTAGGGGTGAGGGCGCGAGTATACAGTACACTAGGGATGAGGGTGCAGGTATACAGTACACTAGGTGTGAGGGCACGGATATAGAGTACACTAGGGGTGAGGGCACGGGTATAAAGTACACTAGGGGTGAAGGCACGGGTATACTGTACACTAGGGGTGAAGGCGCGGGTATACAGTACTCTAGGGGTGAGGGCGCGGGTATACAATACACTAGGGGGTGAGGGCGCGGATATAAAGTACACTAGGGATGAAGGCGCGGGTATACAGTACACTAGGGGGTGAGGGCGCAGATATACAGTACACTAGGGGGTGAGGGCGCGGGTATACAGTACACTAGGGATGAGGGCGCAGGTATACAGTACACTAGGGGTGAGGGCGCGGGTATAAAGTACACTAGGGATGAAGGCGCGGGTATACTGTACACTAGGGGTGAAGGCGCGGATATACAGTACACTAGGGGGTGAGGGCGCAGATATACAGTACACTAGGGGGTGAGGGCGCGGGTATACAATACACTAGGGGGTGAGGGCGCGGATATACAGTACACTAGGGGGTGAGGGCGCGGATATACAGTACACTAGGGATGAAGGCGCGGATATACAGTACACTAGGGGGTGAGGGCGCGGATATACAGTACACTAGGGGGTGAGGGCGCGGATATACAGTACACTAGGGGGTGAGGGCGCGGGTATACAATACACTAGGGGGTGAGGGAGCGGATATACAGTACACTAGGGGGTGAGGGCGCGGATATACAGTACACTAGGGATGAAGGCGCGGATATACAGTACACTAGGGGATGAGGGCGCGGATATACAGTACACTAGGGGGTGAGGGCGCGGATATACAGTACACTAGGGGGTGAAGGCGCGGATATACAGTACACTAGGGGGTGAGGGCGCGGATATACAGTACACTAGGGGTGAAGGCGCGGATATACAGTACACTAGGGGTGAAGGCGCGGATATACAGTACACTAGGGGGTGAGGGCGCGGGTATACAATACACTAGGGGGTGAGGGCACGGATATACAGTACACTAGGGGGTGAGGGCGCGGATATACAGTACACTAGGGGGTGAGGGCGCGGGTATACAATACACTAGGGGGTGAGGGCGCGGATATACAGTACACTAGGGGGTGAAGGCGCGGATATACAGTACACTAGGGGGTGAAGGCGCGGATATACAGTACACTAGGGGGTGAGGGCGCGGATATACAGTACACTAGGGGGTGAAGGCGCGGATATACAGTACACTAGGGGGTGAGGTCGCAGGTGTATAGCAGACGCTCCCAGTACACACTTCTCTATGAGTACAAACTCCACTTAAGTGCGATACGCAGCCGCACATTGGCTCGCACCGACACGAGCTACAAGTGCCAGGAGCCGCATGAATCCCGGAGGCGGCGCCTCTGTGAGGGTTCTGCATGTGAGCGTCTTGTACATAACGGAGCGTCCTGCACATAACGGAGCGTCCATACATAACGGAGAGTCTTAAACATAGAGCGCCCTGCACATATCAGAGCGTCCTGCACATATCGGAGCGCCCTGCACATATCAGAGCGTCCTGCACATATCGGAGCGTCCTGCACATATCGGAGCGTCCTGCACATATCGGAGCGTCCTGCACATATCGGAGCGCCCTGCACATATCGGAGCGCCCTGCACATATCGGAGCGTCCTGCACATATCGGAGCGTCCTGCACATATCGGAGCGCCCTGCACATATCGGAGCGCCCTGCACATATCGGAGCGTCCTGCACATATCGGAGCGTGCCGCTCAGCTTCTCACAACCACTGCCACATTGTCACACAGCCTCCTGTTATACATTGCTTTGCTTTCATATGCAGCCAATAGGCGGCAGGCGTGGGCGTGGCCTTTGCGGGAGGGCGGGGCCAGTCTCTTTTCCTTACTGCTGCCCTGGGGCTCCGTCAGTGCCGGGTAGAGGCAGCGGAATGACTGGATGTGTGTGTACACAGTGTGCGGTCACCTGGCTAGTGCTCCCCGCCCCGGGGCTGGGGGAGTGAGCGGCCCAGCCTCCACATTCACGAGAAGCAGGGATTCCCACACAGCGGGCTCCCCCCTCCCGCGCTTCCCTCGCTCCTCCCCTCCGATAAACTCTGACAAACAGCCCGGGAAGTGGCAACAAGACTCCGGACGGAGCGGAGAGCACGCTGCTGTGGGCTGCGCTGTGAGCGGTGGACTTGGTGCTCTCACCTGAGGAGCGGGCAGTGCGCACACGTAGCCGGCACTGCGGTCATGCCGGTCGGCAGTCTGCTCCCCTTCAGTGTGTCCCCGCTGGGGTCGGGGAGCGCGGCTGGGGGCGGGTCGGGCGGTTTGGCCCCTGGAGGCGGGGTGTCCGGGCTGAGCTGGCTGGGCCCCGCGGGGAGGAAGCTCTCCGGATTCCGGCTGACTGAGAAGTTCGTGCTCCTGCTGGTGTTCAGCGGCTTTATCACCCTGTGTTTCGGGGCCATATTCTTCCTTCCCGACTCCCCCAAGCTCCTGAGTGGTGTGTTCTTCCAGCAGCCTCCCGCACAGCGCAGCCCGCTGGGTCCCGGACTGCAGGATGAGGAGGACGGGGGGCGGCTTGCCCGGATCCGGGAGGAACATGAGCGGGCGCTGCGGGAAGCCAAGGACACGCTGAACCGGCCGCCCGAGCTGATCAAGGGGGACATCCAGAGCGACAAGGACAGGCTGCGGGCACAGGGCAGGGGCACTGCTGCGGGGAGGCTGACCCCCCGGCCCTTCAAGGAGCCCATCGGAGTGGTGGGCAAGGAGCCTGGCGATCCCGACAGCCAGCAGAAGCGGGACAAGATCAAGGAGGTGAGCGGTGGGCAGAGGTGCCGGTGTAACAGGTGACAGTGTGGGCTATCACCAGGGCATGGAGGGGTGTACAGCAGTATCGGTGTGCCACCAGGGCATGGAGGGGTGTACAGCAGTATCGGTGTGCCACCAGGGCATGGAGGGGTGTACAGCAGTATCGGTGTGCCACCAGGGCATGGAGGGGTGTACAGCAGTATCGGTGTGCCACCAGGGCATGGAGGGGTGTACAGCAGTATCGGTGTGCCACCAGGGCATGCAGGGGTGTACAGCAGTATCGGTGTGCCACCAGGGCATGGAGGGGTGTACAGCAGTATCGGTGTGCCACCAGGGCATGGAGGGGTGTACAGCAGTATCGGTGTGCCACCAGGGCATGGAGGGGTGTACAGCAGTATCTGTGTGCCACCAGGGCATGGAGGGGTGTACAGCAGTATCGGTGTGCCACCAGGGCATGGAGGGGTGTACAGCAGTATCGGTGTGCCACCAGGGCATGGAGGGGTGTACAGCAGTATCGGTGTGCCACCAGGGCATGGAGGGGTGTACAGCAGTATCGGTGTGCCACCAGGGCATGGAGGGGTGTACAGCAGTATCGGTGTGCCACCAGGGCATGGAGGGGTGTACAGCAGTATCGGTGTGCCACCAGGGCATGGAGGGGTGTACAGCAGTATCGGTGTGCCACCAGGGCATGGAGGGGTGTACAGCAGTATCGGTGTGCCACCAGGGCATGGAGGGGTGTACAGCAGTATCGGTGTGCCACCAGGGCATGGAGGGGTGTACAGCAGTATCGGAATGCCACTAGGGCATGGAGGGCAGCCTGTACCCTGGGCATGGAGGGATATACAGCAGTATCTGAATGCCACTAGGGCATGGAGGGATATACAGCAGTATCTGAATATCACCTGGGCATGGAGGGCAGCCTGTATCCTGGGCATGGAGGGATATACAGCAGTATCTGAATGCCACCAGGGCATGGAGGGCAGCCTGTATCCTGGGCATGGAGGGATATACAGCAGTATCGGAATGCCACCAGGGCATGGAGGGCAGCCTGTATCCTGGGCATGGAGGGATATACAGCAGTATCGGAATGCCACCAGGGCATTGTGGGCAGCCTGTATCCTGGGCATGGAGGGATATACAGCAGTATCGGAATGCCACCAGGGCATTATGGGCAGCCTGGGCATAGTAGCTACACCATCAATATCAAAATACCACCAGGGCAAGGAGGGCAGACAGTGCCCTGGGCATGGAGGGATCTCAGTAGTATCAGAATACCACCAGGGCTTGGAGGGATATTCAGCAGTATTGGAATATCACAGGGGCATGGAGGGCAGCCTGTGGGCATGCAGGGATTATAGGTCACACATGTCACAGCATGGTGTCTATCAGATTAGTGCCTTGGCAGATGGGCCATCCGCTCCTGTATTGCTGGGTGCTGCTGATCCTTAGACCTAAATTACATTGGGCATGTGGGTAACAAGGCGCAGTGCCAGTTTTCAGCATAGCTGGTGTATGGCTAGCTGGCATCTGTCAGGGTTGTTACAACTGAGGTGGTGGAGGCATCACGCTTCATGCCATGGTCGGTGCCCTCACACAGGGCATACGATACCTTACTAGGGTCCACTTCCCCCATAGGACCTGGAGATGGCACCGGGGTAGAGAGAGGACATGTGTTTACCAGTCGCTATCTCTGATCATATTGTAATCATTGCCGAGGTGCAAAGGTTCCTTGAAGAGCTGCTGTGTCTTCACTTTTCCCTTGTGAGAGCCTGACTTGTATTTCTTTCGTAATAAGGCTGACCAGA
The DNA here is from genome assembly GCF_048569485.1 of Anomaloglossus baeobatrachus. NCBI lineage: Eukaryota > Metazoa > Chordata > Amphibia > Anura > Aromobatidae > Anomaloglossus > Anomaloglossus baeobatrachus. The sequence continues at coordinate 308,318,728 of NC_134355.1, forward strand.
CCTCAGGAGCCAGGCAGTCAATGTCATTGATTTATTGCAGTTGTATTCTCTTGCCTGCCTACTAACAAAGTAAAATCTGGTGTGTAGTGGCCAAAGCGGCCAAGACGTATGGTAATTTGTCCGTCCCTGGTGAGCTAATATATGATCCGGGTATATAATTGGCAGCATGGTGTCTTCTCCAGGCAGTCTACAGTCTGCAATGCCAAGTTGTCAGGATGAAATTGGAGTCTTTGGACGCACCTTGGAGCTGTGTATTTTCCCATCACTGTTGTCTTTTGTGCTTTAGTTTTCAGTAGCTGCTGTTTATTTCTTGTAATTGTGGAATGAGCTCAGTGTGTAGGTTGTCGTCCTGGCCGTCCCATAGAGGCGCTAATATAAAGTATAATGGATACATTAGTGCTTGTACCTTACACATAGAGACGGAGGCTTCAGACAGCGGATTCTTCCTCTTGATTTATGTCTTCCCATTATAATCCACCTCAGATTTACTTGCTGCCATTGATTTAGGGTCTATTACTAGGTAAAAGTGAGTGACTTTTTTTTTTTTTTTTTTTCTCCCTCAAGAAATCTACTACACATCGTTCCTTTGCCTTAAGGACCATTTGTGTTATTTATTGCAGCCTTTTCAGGAGGGGAAAAAGTTTTAGATTAAGGCTATAAAAACGATTGCAACTTGTAACGTTTTGTCTTGGATCACTGATGGAAAGGGTGATTAGGACAGACTCCTAAATGGTTTCTGATTCCACCTGCCGAAAAAAAAAAAGTTGCAACTGAACTAAATACGGGTAATAACATTAGTGTAATAGTGATCTTTAAAAATATTCATCATTATCCAATGTCATGGTCCTCCAGCAGGTCAAAGGGCAGTGCACAGATAAGGTGGCTATCATGGCCAGTGACTGGCTGCTGCAGCCAAATGTCCAGTATGAGATGTTGCTGCACTGGCATTGTGGAAAAACAAAACCGGAATCATTGGAAGATTCTATACAGATCTGTTTAGGAGGAATGTCATTCCATGTTTGTCTATGGAAAAGGGACCACAAATGTGAACCGTGTGGGCATAGAAAGCCATAGTGCCATTTGCCGGCATGCCTCAGGGTGATTTCCCTCCCCCCCGGGGGCCCACTGCCTTCATGGTCCTAGGGACAGAAAAGTATGCCCTCCGTCTGTGACAGCCAGCGGGTTATTACAAACACAATTACATTTCCTGTTCTCCAATGGCCATCATCATTTAAACGAGTGAGATTGTTACCGGACTATTACTGGCTATTGGGCTGGGACCAACTAGAGAACGGAGCAAAGTTTTACTGCCAATTAGTAGAGATGAGTGAACCCATGGGTGTTGGGCCGGACCTTAGTGTAAAAGTTTTGTTTTTGGTCACAGACTTGACCTGAACTTGTTCCCGAACTCCATATATTCGAATGGGACCTGAGCTAATGGGCTCAAGTAACGAGCCTGATGGAAGCCTATTAGTGGGCAGTGCGGCTTTCCACCCACATACAGCCAGCCATAAACAGAGCATTTCCAGGGGCTGGTTATTGAGTTATTTTTTTTATTTATATATATAATATAATATATAATAAATATATAACAAAGTTGTTTTATGCCCCCAGTGAGAGCCATTCAGAGACTGCAAGTGGCTCTCACTGGGCCGAGCAGCGAGCGTTCTCTAGCACAGCGATGCTCGGTCAGGTGTTTGGTACCCGAACTGTGCCACAGACTTTCTAAAAGACCATGTTCAGCTTTGCGCTCCATACACCCAGTGTTTGGTACGATCTTCAAGCTGTTCAGGTCTGACTCTGTCATCTCTACCAATTAGGAGTCCGTGTACCACATAAGTGATTTGAGGAAGAATGAGGCATTAGAATCAGTAGGAGTACTAAGGCAGTAGACTCCTTTTTTGCGCTTTTTTTTTTGTAAAGAAACGTTTTCTATGGCGCTACCATATTCTGCAGGACTTTGTACCATTATAGTTACCATTATAAACAGGAGAAGACATTAGAGTAACACACAATTCATCAGAGCTCTTACGCCAAAGTAACAAGCTATGAAAAGTTACACAACTGACAAAATCAATGGCGGATTGATTTTGGAATGGTGGTGTCCGTGTGTCTGTCTCTCACACTCACCGGAGCGACGCGGTTGTCACACTGCTCCAGCGGCCTCTCATTCTTCCCTACCCGCTCATTAGCCTCATATTCGCTGCACCCGCTCATTACGCTCATACATATTCACTACTCCTCTGTCGGTGGTTGGTTGCAGTCAGACATGCCCCCATGCTGAGTGACAGCTGTCTGACAACAACCAATCACAGCTGCTGGTGGGCTGGTCTATATTGCACAGTACAATAAATAATTAAAAACAGTGTGCGGTCCCCCCCAATTTTGATACCGATCCAAGATAAAGCCTCACAGCTGAGGGTTAGTATTCTCAGGCTTGGGAGACCCACGTTATTCAGAGCCCCCCAGCCTAAAAATATCAGCCAGCAGCTTCCTGGAATTGCTGCATTCATTGGATGCGACAGTCCCGGGACTTTACCTGGCTCATCCCGATTTATACTGGTGTGGTGGTAGTCGAGCTAATAAAGAGTTAATGGCAGCCCATAGCTGCCACTAAGGCTATGTGCGTACGTTGCGTAATTACATGCACTATGCAGCGCAGCGTAACTGCATGCGTCCTGTGTCCCCTGCATAATCTATGAAGATTATGCAGGAGCCGTGCGCACGTGGCGTCTTAGAGCGCAGCGCTCCGGCTGCTGTCCGAAGCGCGCGTTCTAAGAAGTGACATGTCACTTCTTTCCTGCGCTCTGCATGCAGTCCCCGCTCTGTCTATGGGAGGGGCTGCACTCAGAGCGCATGGAATCGGCTATTTTTTTTTTTTCATTACGGACTCTTTCTGCAACAATTTTAAAGCGCACATGTGCTCTTTAAATCGCTGCAGAAATTTCTGCACTCACCGTACGCAACGTGCGCACATAGCCTAAGTCCTAGATTAGTCATGGCAGGCATCTGAGACACCCCTATCACTAATCTATTAAACATAAACAGCCAAAAAAATCCGTTATTTGAAATAAAAGTAAAAAAAGCCACCCTCTTTCACCACTTTATTAACACACCAAACACCCCTCCAGGTCTGACGTACTCCACACGAGGTCTTCCAGCACTGCTACATCTGACGCTTACAGCGAGCGTCATAGAATAAGACTGCACGCTGTGAGTTCCACACAGCAAATGTAGTGAGTCACGCTATCAGCGGTGATGTCACTCAGGTTAGCCACAGCTGGAGTCCTCTACCTGTGACAAGAAATCACCCACGTGACTGAAGTTAGGTGCGCGATCAGCGATGCCGTCACTGTAACCGCAAATCAGGGTGTGACTGAAGTGAGCCACAGGTAGAGGACTCACCTGAGTGACGTCACTGCTGATCACGTGGCTCACATCGGTCACAGGCTGAACCTCACAGTGGTGAACCCGTGACGCTACTGTCACAACACATGCAGTTCTGCCAGTTCATTCTGATCATGCGGCGCTGTCTACACTCACAGCTGGTAGTCATGTTCTATGATGTGCACTGTAACAGGACAGGGATGTAGCAGAGCTGATTCACTGTGGCACCTCAGAGAGGTGTTTGGAGGTTAGAAAAGTGGTGAAAGGGGGCATTTTGTATTTAATTCCAAATAAAAAAGAATTTTTAGGGTGTTTTACTTTTTTTATGTACAGATTAGTAATGGGGGTTGGGTATCATAGACAATTAACATCACTAATCTAGGACTTGGTGGCAGTTATGGGCTGCTTTAACTTTGTATTGCCCCCGATTGCCACCAGGGCAATCGGGAAGAGCTGGTTCCGGCGCCAGAATTGGCACATCTTATGTATGCGTTACTTCTGGGGCGGCTGTGGGCTTCCATTGTTAAGCTGGAAACGACCAAATAACAATGGCCCTTCCTACCCTGGTAATATCAGCCCCCTGTTGTCTGCTGTACCTTGGCTGGTCTTAGAAACATGGGGGGGAACGTTTTTTTGTTTATAAATCAAATAAAAAAACAAAACTTGGGATCACCTCTTATTTTTCATAACCAGATAAGGTACAGCAGACAGCTGAGGGTTGCAGCCTGCAGCTGCTGCTGCTGTTCCTGTGCTGGATATAAAAAATGGGGGGTGGGGGGGACCCACGTATTTATTTTATTTATTTTTTTTTTTTTTATCCCCCCCCACCCCGCCCGAAAAAAGTTAAAAAAAAAATATAAATAAATAGCTGTCCAAGCTAGCTATCTCTCTATAAAGCTTTTTTGTTTCTATCTGTTCGTTCTGTCCTTGCTATCTATTTTTTCTACCATCTATTCTTGTTATCTATCGTATTTTGTTTCTCCTTTTAATCAACGCATTAACAAAAAAGCATCAAAAATGCAACATCGTTACAAGATTTTTTTTTTTTTACATTTCCACACTCTCTGACAAGGTGCAGTTTGTGTGCAGAAAAAACTGCAGGGTGCGCATGTAGCCTAAAATCTTCTTGTGGACTCCAGACGGGATTAGTCCTATTAAACGACATTGGGCTTGTTCCTTCCCAGACGCTATCCAAATGGCAGCTGCGAATGGTTTTGCACATGCATGTAGGATTTACTATAGTCACATTCTGAAATTGTGACCAAAGGTGTGGTGAAGGGAGCGTCCATCCTGCATGTGCTGATTACTAGCTTGTTTGGCTTTCTTTGAGGACTGGCTGTCAGGTAGCCGTGTTGAGCAGGGGCAGGTTGGAATACTTGTAGATGTCTTTCCTTCTTGTAGAACAGTCCTCTGGATGTCTTCATTAGCTATAAGCAGCTCCTTACATTGTGTGAGCTTCGCTGACCTTTCACTTACCACAGATAGGGATGTCATGAAGAATTCTGCTCCAGTAATGTGATAAAACGTCTCATGGCCTCCACAGTAATTCTGAAAGACTTCCTGCCAGCTCCTCACTTTTTTCCTTTAGAAGTGACAGCTTATCTAACTGTAATGTCCCTCCATTTCCCTCTGCTTATGTTTTAAAGTTGTTGATTGGGTTAATTGGAAATACTGCTTTGATGTAAAACTAAACTGAGACCCGCTCCTGCGTTTTGCTGTCTATATGAAAGATGCCTAATTGGTAGAATGGTGGCTACATCCAATAGGCTATGGCTTGAGGTACTGTATATATTTCTCCAGGTAGGTGTTTGTAGCATGGGTTATCCATGTTTGCTCAGTAGGACTCTGACCCCTGACTGTAAGTGCAATGAACAGGCTCCCATAGCAGTCAATATTTGAGTTGTTTCCTGGTTTTATTTGTTCTGCAGAAAAATGAGAATTATATTCCAACATCAAAGCACACTCTAGCATGTTTGGTTCCCTTTAACAAAAAAAAACAATCACCAGGATTTTCATATATAACCTAAAGCCAGGGCTATACTGGCACTATCAGGCTGATTCTATACATACCTGTAGTGGTCAGCTCGGAGGTTTGTTTTCAAATCCAATAAAGTGAAGTTTATAAATTCAGCAGCTTCTTGAGTGACAGCAGCTGAGCAGATAATCCCTGGGTGGGTATTCATATGGATTCCTGCCACCTGTTCCTCCCTCTGTTCTCTCTGGTATTATACAAACTATTCACTTTTTTTGAAGAACCTGTGTGAGGTCATACCCATGTGATCTGGTATCCAGCTTTGATGGCTGAGGCCCCGCCCCTTTTGGTCACATGGGTAAGACCTCACCACAGGTCCTTCAAAAAAGTGAATCGTTTGCATAATACTTACCATAGAGGGAGGATCAGGTGGCAGGGGGGCGGGAATCCATATGAATACCCACCCAGAGATTATCTGCTCAGATGAAACTGTCACTCAAGAAGCTGCTGAATTTGAAAGCCTAAACATCCAAGCTGACCACTAAAGGTATGTAGAGAATCAGCCTGATAGTGCCAGTATAGCCCTGGCTTTACCTTCTATACGAAAATCCTGGTGACTGGTTCCCTTTAATTATTGCACTGCAGGAATGGTGCTTTTAAATTCAAGCCCCCTTGAACTCCCCTTCCAGCAGCTTCATCTTCTTCTATTCCCGCAATGCCGGCTGGTCTCCTGTGAATTGTGACCTGACGCCTGCTCCAGTGAAGCTAGCGCCAGAAGTCACAACTCAGTGCATCTCTAAGAGAACCTCATTCTGGCTCTCATAGACTTGCATCGAGAGCTGGTGACGTAACGGTCAGAAGTTAGTCACAAGATGGCGCCACAGGAGTAGAGCCGTGTCTGTAAATGGTGAAGACATCAGAAGGGGAGTCTTGACACTGGGCTTACATTTAAAGGACCGCACCAGCACTGAAAGAACAAACGTTGTAGTGGTGCTTTAAAATGTCATCATAGGTTGTGCCCAATGTCCCAAGGGGACATATTGTCCCCTATCAGGAGTCCTTTTGTGTTCCGGAACAGTCAGCTGCTTTGTAAGAATTGCAGTGACCGGTTTGTAATGGTATTTCCACATCAGTGGTCTATGCATTGGAAATGGTTAACCAAACGGGACCTGTAGCTATAGTAATCTACTACTGGGCCAATCCCTTTTGTGTATAGCTGGACATACGGGGAAGACTATTTTCTTTACGGAGACTTGACAAACCAGTCTGGCTGCCAGTGAGGGGACTTAAAGCTGCAATGCCCTTCTGGGCCCAGAGGGGCATTGCAGCTATAAGTCCCCTCACTGGCAGCCAGACTGATTTGTCAGGTCTCCATAAGGAGAATAGTCTTCCCCATGGGCCTCACATAGCTTTTTATAAGCCAGATCAGATAACGCACACCTTGCACTGATGAGGGGCAATCACCCAGAAACACCATGTCTGCAAATTGGGATTCTGATCTGGCAATAAATCCTAAGTCTTATGAAAAGGCTTGTTTAAAAAGCCACTTTTGACTTTTAGGATTGCTACTTCCAATAGGTGGCGCTACAGTTTCTCCTTCCTCACTGGAGGGACAATTTGAATAGCTGGACATAGGCATTTCATAGACTGACAGTAAGTTAGTACCTCAGTGCATGTAAGGCTATGTGTCCACGGTAGAATGTTGCTGTGGATTTTTGTGCATGAAAATCTGCGACTTTCGCGGCAAATCCGCACCTTTTTTTTTGCCGCGGATTTTGATGCGGATTTTTTTTTTTTTTTTTCCCATTCTATAGCCAAAACCCAGATTAAAATCCGCAACAATAATTGACATGCTGCAGATTTTTCCGGATCAAAATCCGCGGCAAATCCGCCGCGGAAAAATCCGCAGCATGAACACAGCATTTCCAAAATGCCATAGAAATGGCTGGGAAGTGCCGCTGCTGCAGATTTTCGGAAAATCCGCGGCTTTTCCGCGAGAAATCCGCGGCAAAATCCGCGCTTTTTCCGCAGCGTGGACACATGGCCTAAGGCCACGTGCATATGTTCAGTATTTGGTGAGTTTTTACATTAGTTCCCCTCCTGGTCTTGGCTAAAAATACTTTCAGGGGGAAAAGTATAATAGAAACATGAGCACCACTTCTGTATCACCCACTCCTGGTTTTGGCTACAGATACTGAGGTAATACTCGGCGTGTTTAAGTGGCCTTACTTTGTAATCCCTTGTGGTGCAGTTGATGAGATTTTAGAAGTCTCCGTGATCACTGGGCGTGATGAAATATGTCTGAAAACCCAATTTGTTAAATGGTTGCGCCAGTAAAATGGATAGCTATGTTATTTTATCCCATGCTTCTCTTTGTAGGCGTTTCAGGTTTCTTTAAGGTGTTCATAGTATCCATTTCCATTGTTTAATGGTGACAACCTGCCTTTGTTTAGTTTCTGACTAGTACTACTGTCTAAGCCCTTTTTAGGCCATGTGCACACATTGAGTATTTGAGTTTTTACCGCAGTATGTTTAAAGCTGGGTTCATACATAGCGACAACGATGTCACTGTTACGTCACCATTTTCTGTTACGCAACAGCGACCTTGTAAGTCGCTGTTATGATCGCTGCTTAGCTGTCAAACACAGCGACGCAGCAGCGATCATAACGACACGCGTTGTTGTGCTACATGTGCAGGGAGCCACGCACACTGCTTAGCGCTGGCTCCCTGCACTCCTAGCAACAGAACACATTGGGTTAATTACCTGATGTGTACTGCAGCTACATGTGCAGAGAGCAGGGAGCCGCGCACACTGCTTAGCGCTGGCTCCTTGCTCTCCTAGCAACAGAACACATTGGGTTAATTACCCGATGTGTACTGCAGCTACATGTGCAGAGAGCAGGGAGCTGGCACTGGCAGCGAGAGCGGCGGACGCTGGTAATGAAGGTAAATATCGGGTAACCAGGGAAAGGTCTTCCCTTGGTTACCCGATGTTTACCCTGGTTACAGCTTACCGCAGCTGCCAGACGCCGGCTCCTGCTCCCTGCTCGCTTCAGTTCGTCGCTCTCTCGCTGTCACACACAGCGATGTGTGCATCACAGCGGGAGAGCAACGACCAAAAATAAAGCTGGACATTCAGCAACGAGCAACGACCTCACAGCAGGGGCCAGGTCGTTGCTGGATGTCACACACAGCGACAGCGACGGGACGTCGCTGCAACGTCACAGAAAATGGTGACGTAGCAGTGACGTCGTTGTCATCGTCGCTGTGTGTGACACACCACCCTAAGGCCACGTGCACATGAGCATTTGTATTTCTTTTTTTACCTCTGTATTTGTAGCCAGATCCAGGAATAGGTGAATAATAGTGGTGCTTGTGTTTTGTTATACTTTTCCTCTGATTGTCCCACTCCTGGTTTTGGCTACAAATACTGAGGTAAAAGCTCCCCAAATAGTCAACATGTGCGCATGGCCTTAGGCTATGTGCGCACGTGTGCGCTCTGCACGGCACCTAAAAGGTGCGCTTCAGAGCGCAGCTGAAAAGCTCCGTTCTGAAGCGCATGGTGCCGGCGAGAACGTGCGCTCTACCTGCAGCTCCTGCCATAGACAGAGCAGGGGCTGCCGGCAAAGCACACGGAAGAAGTGACATGTCACTTCTTAGAACGCAGTGATTCGGGCAGCAGCCGAATTGCTGCGTTCTAATATGCCACGTGCGCACGGCTCCTGCACAATCTCCATAGACTGTGCAGGGGACGCAGGACGCATGCAGTTACGCTGCGCTACAAAGCGCAGCGTAACTGCATGTATTTACGCAACGTGCGCACAAAGCCTTACAAATACTGAGGTAAAAAGCTCTAAACTCAGTGTGCGTGTGGCCTATCACTATTGCCCTGACCTGCAAAATCCTCCCAAACAAACCTATCGTCAGTTGCTCTATAGTAATCCGTTTTTACAGCAGTGTGGTAAAATAACAAATCCCCCGGACTGGAGCATTTGTCAGTAACCTGCCCCTGACTTCCATTGGGCAGAAATAATCGACACTGTCTATGCAGATGTTTCCATAGTTTACTTAATAACTAGAAGGCTTGTACAGAAACTTTCACTAGCTGCTGTTCACGTGTCTGTGATTACATACACCAAAAACCCTTAAGCAATTACTGAGAACATGTACTGCAATTTATAATACAGAGCAAGAAAATGACAGCCTGAAATAAGATATTCAGATTTCATGCCAAGTAGCTGCATGAAGGAAGATATTTGGGATACCCACCTGCTCATTGACACAAAGACCTTTTCATTTTTGTGTCTTAAATTGATAAAAACTTGAACATATGAGGCCATTATCTGATGTCCATAATGTGGTAGCATATTATTAGACTGACTGCCTGGTTATTCTGGAAGATAGGCAGGTTACCTATTCGGAGGCCCCGGACACCCATACACAAGCAGGATCGGCCCAATCATCTGTGTAATGGGACTTTGTCAACTGGTGAGGTCAGGGGAGGGAAAAATTAATTATCCGATAGTCTTCCCCCCCCCCCCCCCCCCCTCCCCTTCCCCACAACTGCCAGTCCCTTGAGGGAGTCTGGCAGGTTTCCTATAGAGAATCAACTGAGTGCTTGTGTGTGGATCAGTCGGGAGAGAGGGTGGTTGGCGGAAAGAGTGGAGGATCATTAGGTGGATGACCGCTATCTGCTGTGGTGGGCTACAGGCTACAACTACCCGGTGTCATTGACTGCACAACATATAATGGGTGATTTGTCTGACTTACCAATGCATTGAAGTCACACATCATATGACATATACTACATATATAATTATTTTTTTTGGGGTGCAATTTGTGACACACTAATAAACATTTCTATCTGCAGTGACCAAACATCATATAGTTCTACCATCTTAAAGGAACCCCGTTTTGTAAATGAATACTATTAACCTTGCAGATATGGGTTAAGTGTGTAGGTTAATAGTATTCTGGAACTCTGTAGCCACCACACTGAGAGCCCAGCTACTGGGAGGATATGAACCTTATTCCTCCCGGTAGCCTCTGGCTGTCATCTTTTAATGATAATGGCCCAATCCACAACCAAATCTGATATGATTCTGCAGCACACCCACGGAAAACCTTGGATTTTTAACATGAAAATGCACATGTAACTTTAATCTGCTGTATGATTCCATAATGGCACCCATGTTGATTGGCCACATACAACGTACAGACTCGCTGTACCACCCTACAGACGCTGTGTGCCTGATGCTTGGTTTTAGAATCAATCTGCTCCTTAAAAGGTTGAGTAACTGTGCCATGGCTTTTATAGTCTGAGCACAGAGATGGATACTTTCCAAAATCCTTACAAGCAGATAGTATGTTAGCGCAGCACCAAGTATACTCTTCTTCACCCGACCAGCTAGTTGCATATTGAATAGTGAGCTACCTGTGAAGTTTGTAGGCCAGGTGAGAGGATATGATCCACCTGCATATGCAGAGAATTTGTGCTGGAAATAACCTTCCAGGTATACATTTCTAGATTAATTGTTTAAATTAGCATAGATGTTCCCTCTTTGACATAAGCTACGGCGTTGACATATTTCTGCACAAGTCTTTCCAAATATCTGATAAGGAGCTTCTGAAGGTTATCTGTCCCCTTGGCAATTGTCAGATGCTTAAATACCTAGGGGCATGTTCACTTGTCTTACATTTGTCTTTTTTCAGAAATTTCTAAGCTGTAAATAGTTTTCTATATTTATGTGGTTTATCTGTAACATACTCATATGTAGGTTCTTACAAACTGTAGATGTTACTGGCCCAGTGTGCTCGTCTGCATTACGGACGGGAGGCGGATCTGCCTTTCATTACAAGCATTATTCTGGTCCGTAAAGGAAACCAAAGTCGTGTGTGCTGCAATTTAGCCACCCCCTTCCCCCTCAGCTCTCTGGACTTCGTGCAAAATAGGCCATGTGCCCTGGTACATCGGATCTATTGGATCCATGTGCGGTAAAACAAGCCTTTAGGAGACACATTATCTGTCTGTCTCAATAAAATGTTATTATCCACCTCTATCATACGGTGGGACCTCTCTAGGCCCCCTTCACATGTCAGTGAAAAACACTGATGTTCTTCACTGATGTGTAAAACACGCAAATGTCCCTCCGTGTTCCGTGATTCACGGCACACGGGGGTTGTCCATGTGCAATCCGTGATTGCAAATGGACATTACTCACCTGCCTTCGCTCCTGCTGTCCATGGTGTTGAACTCCTCGGCTCTGCAGCGTCCGCCCACCGCTCTCTGCAGCTACTTCCGGGACGGCTGTTCCTGCATTCATGAATATTCATGAGCCGGGCAGGAGCTGCAGAGAGTAGAAGTTGCACAGCTCGTCGCTGGAAAGGTGAGTTGAAAATGTTTATTTGATATGTCAGTGTTTTTCTGGTACGTGTTTCATGGATCACACCATAGTGTGGTCCGTGGGTCATCAGTGATGCCAGAAAAAAACTGACTTGTCTCCGTGCAGAATCACGGAAACCCGGTCAGTGAAAAATCACTGATGTGTGAGCAGACCCATTGATTATAATGGGTCTGCGTATGTCAGTGATTCTGGTACGTATAAAAAAAAAAACAAAAAACATACGTACCAGAATCACTGACTTGTGAAGGGGGCCTTAGGCTCACTGGCTTTAGTTTAGCCATTTGTGTTAAAACTATGGCACCCATCACTAACGCGGTGCATATTTGGACACCATTTTTGTAGACCCTACTTTAAATGTGTTTCATAAAGCACCAAGAATGTCTAAAACTGTTTTTCCTCTGCAAATTGCACCTCCATTCTGTCGAGTCTGCCTGGTATTATGTATTTTGTCCTCCGCCTCCCCAACCACCTTCTTTTCTGCTGTTCCATCAATTGGAAAATTCTCATTAAATAAAATTGTAATAGTTTTTCTAGTGAAATTTTCATTCTGAGAATGTTCTAGATGGAACGGAAGAGTAACCCTTTCAGGAATGGTCTGCCGCTGTGTTTTGTCTGCTTCGTATGACATGGATGAGCTGCATCCAGTGTAAAGGTCACCAGCACACAGTATTCCACTCAGTAAGTCTAACGTGAAGACAATTCTCAGATGTTGGCATTTCATTCTCTAATGGAGTTAGACAATGCAATTATTGGAGAAATCCTCCTCTCGTCATCTTTCTAGTGGATGTAGGCTGTGTATGTATATTTATATATTTCTATACTATCATATGCTAAATCATAGGCTGCATTTTAATCCATAATATGTCTTGGAATCAATTAAAAGGGGTTTTCCACTAATTTTATGTTTAACCTATTTTCAGGATAAGTGATCAATAATCAGGTTGTTGGCGTCCACCAAGCAACCCTGATTAGCTGTCATCACCTCTGTATGAAGCACAATGTGACAGCTCCATATTCTGTTTAGGGACTGCTGCCAGGTACTGTAGATTGCCTTCTATTGCATATAATGGAAGCTGATCTGCATTACCAGGTAGCAGTCAATAATTTCATGGCCTGAAAAGCGGGTACATATTTATTAAAAGTAGTTCCACCCATAAACTTAGCGAACCATCCATCAGGATTTTCATATATAAAGTAAAGCCAGTGCTATACTGGCATTAGGATGCTAAATGTAACCATAGCTTTTGTTCTGAGATTAAATGATTTATTTCAGAATTATGTTCAAGTAAAGTTCCAGAAATGCATTGCTATATGATTAACAGGGGCGGGAATATGTGGGTCGGTTCTTGCTGTCTATTCTCACCCATGTCTATGTATGAGCAGCCTATCATGTTCTACCCCCTCAATACACTGGCTCGTAGACATACTCTACCAAGACTGCAGCTTCTTGTGCAGTGTTATGTGAATGATCTTAGGGCTCATGCGCACGTTGCGTACTCACATGCATCTACGCTGCGTATAGCACTGAAGCGTAAATGCCTGCGTCCCCTGTACAATCTATGAAGATTGTGCATGACACGTGCACGTGATGCTTTTATGAACGCAGCGATTTGGGTGCTAAAATTTTGACCCAAATCCGTGTGTTCATAAAAGCAGCATGTCAATTATTTGTGTGTTCTGGATGCAGGTCCCGCTCTGTCTATGGTGGGGGCAGCAGCCAGAGCGCATGAAATCGGCTTTTTTTCAACAAAAATACTACATTCATTATGCAGTGTTTCTACAGCGATTTGAAGCTCACATGTGCTGTGAAATCGCTGCAGAATATTCAGCAGTCACGTGCGCATGAGCCCTTAGGGTATGTGTATTGCAGTGTCTCCCACTCCGGACCACCTCGTCCTGTACAGCATTGAACAGACCTCTCATAGATTTAAATGAAAACTTTGTAATTTCTACTTTTGGTATCACAGTGGGCAAATTGAAAGGCATCCCTTGGGGTTGGAGTAAGATGGCATTTTGTGATGGATTTGTTTTTTGGGACCCACTTAGCGAGTTGTGATTGTCCAAAGCTGAGACCCTTCCTTTACATTTTAGATTTCAGTGATCTCGGCAAGGGCCCACAGTGAAGTCTGTTTTACAGCGAGGTTGGTAACCTGACGCCGCATACCTGGCAGAAGCTCTCGCCACAAACAAATGACTCGTTTACTCTTTACCTTGTTTTCTATGAACACAAAGAATTGCTGCCAACAGCAGTCACTTCCTGCTATCCCTGACTATGCTAGATGCAGCATATAATATAGAAAATTGTCATTCTAGACTTGTTAAAATAAAATTGGAATACGTACTGACTTTTGTTGCTAAAGCAATTATCACAATTTTTGTCTAAACCCAGATACTGAGTCATATTTGCTTTCTTTTTTTTTTTTCTCATCTGACTCTAAAGCCCAATTTGTCACACAGACTCAAACCTTAAAAATGAAAAGTGTAGCTGCTTGGCAAGTATATGCAGAAAATAAGAAGATTGTTTTAGGCCTTATCGACCAGAACAATGAGTTATATTGCTGTCTAACATAGGGGTACTTCTCACGTAGCGAGATCGCTGCTGAGTCACAGGTTTTGTGACGTACCAGTGACCTCATCAGCGATCTCTGTGTGTGACACTAAGCAGCGACCTGGCCCCTGCTGTGAAATCGTTGATCGTTACACACTGTTCTGGTTCATTTTTTTGCTCGTTGGTCTCCCGCTGTCCCGCACACATCGGTGTGTTTGACGGCGGGAGAACAACGAGCACCGACTGTGTAAGCTGGTAACCAGGGTAAATATCGGGTAACTAAGCAAAGCGCTTTGCTTTGTTACCCAATATTTACCTTTTGTTACCAGCGTACACCGCTTAGCGCTGGCTCCCTGCACACGTAACCAGGGTACACATCGGGTTACTAAGCAAAGCGCTTTGCTTAGTTACCCGATATTTACCCTGGCTACGTGTGCAGGGAGCCAGTGCTAAGCGGTGTACGCTGATAACCAAGGTAAATATCTGGTAACCAAGCAAAGCGCTTTGCTTAGTTACCCGATATTTACCTTGGTTACCAAGGGCAGAGTCGCTGGTGAGATCTGCCTGATTGACAGCTCACCAGCGATCCTGACCAGGTCATATAGTGGTCAGAATCGCTGGTACGTCGTTTAGTGAGACGGTACCCTTAGTTAAAGGGAACCTGTCACCAGAATGTTCGCAATTAAACTAAAAGAATCCCCTTCTGCAGCTCCTGGGCTACTTTCTAGAAAGGTTCATCTTGCTACTGGGCCCCCTTTCAGACCTAAATAAACACTTTATAAAATCTTACCTTTTGGTATGCTAATGATGTTTTCTGGCCACGGGGCGGGCTGTTTTTCGTCCGTTATTCCCGCTCCTGCCGCTGGTTGCCGTCCCCCATCATTCATTTACATACATGATGCCGCCGCCCTCCTGTAACGCAGTGCTCCCGAGGTCTCGCGCATGCCCAGTGGGACTGAGCATTGTGCAAATTGCGAGCGCTGGTGAGGTTATTGCACAGGCGCAAGATTATGGGCAGCGTTGTGTTTGTCATCACCAGCGTCATCCAAGTAACCGCCCATAATCTCATGCCCGTGGTAATGGGTAACGTGGATGATATGGCCATCGCTTGCGCATAACGGTCCAGGCAGAGGGAAAAGCGCGGGCACGAGGTTATGGGCGGTTACTTGGATGACGCTGGTGATGAAAATCACAGCGCCTCCCATAATCTCGCATCTGCGCAATAACCTCACCAGTGCTCGCAATTTGCACAATGCTCAGTCCCGCGATAGTGCCACTGGGCATGCGTGAGAACTCAGGAGCACTGCGTTACATGAGGGTGGCGGCGTCATGTATCTAAATGAATGATGGGGGACGGCAAACAGCGGCAGGAGCGGGAATAACGGACGAAAAACAGCCCGCCCCCGTGGCCAGAAAACATCATTAGCATACCAAAATGAAGCTTTTATAAAGTGTTTATTTAGGTCTGAAAGGGGCCAGTAGCAAGAGGAACCTTTCTAGAATGCAGCCCAGGAGCTGCAGAAGGGGATTCTTTTAGTTTAATACCGAAAATTCTGGTGACAGGTTCCCTTTAATGATTACATTTGTTTACAAGTGTGGGGATTGTGTGGCTTAGCTGTGGCTGGAAGCTTGGCTTATTTATCAGCAGAACCACGACTCTGAGACAGGGATAGTCCCCGCGCCATCCCTGGCTGTTCAGTCCCTTTTTAAATGCTGCGATTGATACCGATCACAGCATTCAGGGGGTTGGGAAAGGGATTGCGCTCACTCTTCCCTCTGATCAGTGCCCCTGCAATGTAATCGTAAGGGTGTGATCATTGCGGTGGTGACCCTAGGTCCTCATAATGACCTCCGGGTCACCCAGCTATGGGAAGCCTCAGGGATCATGGAATAAAATGGGATCAAAAAGTCACATGTAAATGAAAATGGTACCTCCTGAAAACATCATCTTGCCCCACAATAAACAGTCATACAGCTCCGACAGCAAAAAATTAAAAAATTGTAGCTCTCAGGATACAGCACTGGAAAAACTTATGTTTTTATTTTTTTAGTTCTACAAATTTTGTTTTTATGGTGTAAAGTGGCAAAACATAAATGTGGTATTGCTGTAATCATACGGACCGGAAGAATAAAGCTCTTATCTTATTTGACGTGTGTGTGTGTGTGTGTGTGTGTGTGTGTGTGTGTGTGTGTGTGTGTGTGTGTGTGTGTGTGAAAAAATTTAAAAATGTAAAAAAAATCCTGAATTGCTGTTTCTTCTCACTCAGGTCTTTTATCTGGAATGGAAATGTAAGGAGCTTTCACCTTACTGGTCAAAGAACTGCTCTGGAAAAATGTAGTGCCCTTTTGCTCCCTCACCTCAGAAAAGAAAGTCAACAAACAAAATCTGCTCTCCTAAATCCCAATGCTTTCCTCCCCCCCACACCTTCCTATTTCTCAGCCCCACATCGTCTATACCACAGTTTACGTCCAAATATTTGGCATTGTGAGGAAGCCTTCTTAATTTACTGGGTGCAGGTTTCCAGAAGCATGAGCTGGGCACGATGTACGGGCACTACAATGTACAGGGCACTACTCGTACAGGGGCTTTACTTTGTAATTTTTAATTTTACATAATTCGTTGCGTTTGACTCCATGGGTTTTTTCCAGAGACTAAATTGTCACTATACCCGTAGCTGAATTCCCAGATTGGTGTAATTTCCAAAACTTGGTAACGTGAAGGGGTTTGTGTTGTTCTGGCACTTAGGGGGCTCTGTAAATGGAGCCCGTAAATTACTTTATGAAAATCTGTGCGCTAAAAATCAAATGGCGCAAACAGTACTGTAAAGTTACATGTGGGGGATTGCCACGTGCAGGAGAAATTGTGTAACAAATTACGGCACCTTTTTTACCTATTCCCTTGTGAACATTGGAAAACTGGGATTCAAACAATATTTTGGTGGTGTTTTTGTATTTTATTTTCTACACTGCCCAGTAGTATAAAATTGTGACACATCTGTGGTGTCAATATGCTCACTGCACCCCTGTATGAATTCATTTAGGGGTGCAGTTTGTAAAATGGGGTTACGTGGGGGTTTCTGCTTTTCTGGCAACTCAGGGGCTCTGCCAATGTGACATGGCACTAAATCTGGACTCTAATATGGCGCTTCTTCACTTTGTAGTGTGCCTTTAAGAGTAGTTTTCGATTACATATGGGGTATTGGCGAACTCAGGAGAAATTGCACAACAAATTGTTAGGTCCATTATGTCCTGTGACCCTAGTGAAAATGAATGATTTGTGGTTAAAGCAACAATTTTGTGGTAATCTATTTTTTCATTTTCATGGCTCAATTTTATAAACTTCTGTGAAGTCCCTAGGGTTTCAACGTGCTCACCAAACATCTAGATAAATCCTTGAGGGGTCTAGTTTCCAAAATGGGGGTCACTTGTGGGGGGAGTTCCACTATTTAAGCACCTCAAGATGTTTTAAAACGTTACATGGGTCCGCTATTGATTTCAGCCAATTTTGCACTCTGAAATTAAAATGGCACTCCTTCCATTCCAAGCTCTTCCTTGCGCCCACAGTAGATTTCCACCACATTTGGGGTATCGGCGTACTCAGGAGAAATTGCACAACTAATTGCAATTTGGAGCTAAAGTATAATTTTTGTGGCAGAAAAGAAATTTTCATTTTTCCACATTGCTTTAGTTCCTGAAAAGCACCTAAAGGGTTAATAAACTTATTGGATATGGTTTTGAGCAATTTGAGGGGTGCAGTTTTTAGAATGGTGTCACTTTTGAGTCTTGTCACCCAGACCTCTCAGTCACTTCAAATGTAATGTAATGTCCTTTAAAAAAAAAAAAAAAATTAAAATTAAAAAAAGCAAATTTGTTTTCGCAAATTTTGTTGGAAAAATCAGAAATTGCTGATTGACTTTAAACACTTAGCTTCCGAACAAAATTTTTTTAATTTTTTTTTTTTATCTTCAAAAATTGCGCTGATGTAAAGTAGACATGTGGGGAATATTGTTTACCTAATTTGTTTGACCTAATTCTCTGGTTTAAGAGCATAGAAATGCAAAGCTTGAAAATTACAAAATTTACACTAAATTTCTGATATTGCGCTTATTTGTGAAAATATCGTCCCAAATTTAAAGTGACCCTGGTCAGATTTGCAAAAATGGCTTGCTCATGAAGGTGAAAAACCATGCTCCGGAGTAAAGGGGTTAAAGCACCACTCCAGCGGTAAAGCAAAACAAAATGCTGGAGTGGTGCTTTAACATTCAAGTTGATGCCTGGCAAGAAAATATATAATTTTTTTTTCTAGCACTCTATGCAGTGATAGTTACAATGGACACTGATGAAAACTGTTCAGCTTCTGTGTGCTGTCCAGTAAAAAATGATTATCACATTGCACTCATTCACATGTCTGTCTTAAGTACACAGTAGTGCCTAGCATTGCTTGGCAAGGTAGGCTAAATTCACACCACATTCAGTGAAGAACTTAAAGGGTAGGTGTCGTCAAAAATATTTTTTTTCAATAACTGAAAATATAAAATATTTGTTTTAATATGTTTAAATAATTTGTTTTTAATTGAGAAAAAATATAAATTAAATTTGATATTTTCCACTCAAACACGAGGGGGAGCAGCTGCTGAAATCCTGCTGTAGAGCTACTGCAGAACTAGCTCACATTACAATGCAGTAAAAGTGGACAGAATCTGCCCTCCTGTGTGTGATATCGCAGCTCCTCCTCTCAATCTGGGTGTTTCCAAAAGGATAAGAGAATGTTTAGGATCACAGGGCGGAGCCATTTTGTTGGTGGTCACAATGATCCTAATATGTCTAAAGTGTCACTAAGGCCAGCTGCATAGTCCTCCACTGTATCCCGCGCTGCACTGTTTCCCAATGCCTCATTGTATCCCGCGCCCCCATATACTATGCTGCCGGCCGGGATCGGAGGTCCGAGGTGATGTGGTGAGGAGGGGTGATCTGCAGCCTGAGTGGCACTGCACTACAGATGTCACTCCGCACTCACCACTCCCAGCCGGATGCACTCACCTTAGACCGCTGCCCCCGGCAGCCTGTCCTGTCAGCGATCACAGTACATAGCAGCAAGCAGCGGAGGCCCGAGGTGAGTGGAGGAGGGGTGAGTGGAGTGTTTGGGGGGGGGGGTTCGCAGCAGGATCAGTTATGGTGCAATTACTGTTGCCCGGCGCCGGTACTCACCCCATCCATCCTGACAGGTGACTGGGAAAGTGGAACACAAAGCATACGCTGTGGGCTCCACAAAGATGGCGCTGATCTCCTCCCTCTGCTGTGATCTGGACAGCCCAGGGAGCGTCTCCAGCTCACAGCAGAGCGCTCTCCTGTTATGTATAGGGATCGAAGTCTATCAGTTAATACCCTATGCGCTGCCATAAAGGAGGTGAGTAACTGTCGTTACTCACAGCACATCAAATATGGCAGCCCCCAGAGCTTTAGTAAAACTAGAATCAGTGACTTTAAAAATACTTGATTTTATAGTCACTTTTTAATACAGAAATAGACTCCTTACCTTTTTAATGTACATGGCAACTTCAGAAGTAACTTTTTTTTTTTATTATTTTTTTCTTTGCCACATTTTTCCTCTTTGGAAAAAAAATGCTGTTTCTCACAGTAGCAGCAAAATGAGATTTGTAAAGTCTCATTCACACAGTGCAATTGTTGTTTTTTGAACCGGTGTAGTGCAGCATATCCATTCTTTCAGTATCATTACTGCAGTTTTAACTTGTTTGGATCAAAATGGCTTGGACCCAAGAAAGGCATAACCATGTAAGTGCTGCAGTTTTCTAGCCAAGGGCTTCGTTTTTCATGCAGGAAAGTTACATGAGCACACGTCTATACAGTTGTGTATATCTTCCATTTACACTTTTATAAAGATAAATGGATATGTGCAGCCCAGTATATGGTGAAAAAAGAAACTCCTTTTACTTTTTTCACATTTATGCAGCAGAATCCCAGCATACCCTTACTTTGGTCAGGGTATGTGCAGTGTTGTGTTTTTTTTTGTTTTTTTTTTGTCACAACTACATGCAAAGCCTTATGCCAGCAAAGTCAATGAGAATCCTGAAGTTTTGTGCTCATGTTGCTTTCTTTTTTTTTTTTCTTTTTTGTGTATTTGGTGTAGAAATCTGCACCATGTCCAATTTTTTTTTTTCAGGTTTTTGCAGTGTTTTTCAACACCAGATTGCATAGAAGACGCCGCAAAAAAAAGAAAACTCATGTTTTTTCCACCAATAGATGGAGGCTTCATGCAGAAATTTCTGCAACCGAAGACTCGACATGTGCACGTAGTAGAATAGTAAAAACCCACCCTTTTGCCATACATTTACCATTAAAGTCTGAGTAATGTCTGGTAGATTGAGATTTTCCCAGAGCAGATTCACAGTGCAATACACTTGTAAGATGCAATGAAGTTGCATTTGTGTTTTTCAGCAGTAAAGTTGGTGATTTCTCCATAGTTGAATTATCAGGAAACGCATCTTGGTTGGACGAACAGATCTGTGCACGCTCTTTATTCCCATGTTGTGTAGTGCCCTGTGTTGCAAGTACTGGATTGTCTGTAGTGTTTAATTCATGAATGCCTTAAAGCCACTTGATCATTTTTAATCTAATTGTGGAACAGCTTTTGGGTAGCAGCCAGTGAAAATTCAGCCGTTTTTAATTGATTTAGTCTGTTACTGCCAATAAAATGCTTGTCAGACTCTGACTTGATTTTAATGTACTGGAATCATTTTGTCATGGTATTCTCGAATCAAATGTAGTCGCCATTGCGTATAAATCGGGCAATGCCAGCACATGAGTGTTGTTTAGATTATCTTTTTATTTGGGGGGTCTTGCGTAATGCAGCTGTTCTGAATGTGGGGATGACAGCCATTCTTTTCAGTTTTGCATGACTGCTTTCTTTTCGCTTGATGTAACAGTAGGTGGACTTGCATATTTCATTGAAGAATTGTAATTTTCAAACAGGCCCATTTTTAGGGTACAGAAGTGTATGTCCAGATCTAAAATACTGCAGTTTCTAGTGCCCGGCACTGTGGATGAGATTTTACACATGCGGATTTTTGTGCTGATTTGCAACAGAAAAGTATTCCGTGGGTATACCTTAGCCCTGCTTAGATACTATAGTTTTACAGGTTTAATCCAGCCACACAAACGTCCAGATCAAGTGGTGAGTGGCGCTGATGTCGCATCTCCAGATTTCTATCAGCTCCCAGGTGTGCAATACCTTTCACTGGTGCATGCAAAATGGCTATCTGTACATGTCGTCACCCGATGTCAGGTGAGTGGGGATGAATTACATCTTTAGGCCATGTGCAAACGTTGAGAATTTGAGTTTACCTCAGTATTTGTAGCCAAAACCAGGAGTGGAACAGTCAGAGGACAAGTATAATAGAAACACAGGCACCTCTTCTGTATTATTCACCCACTCCTGGTTTTGGCTACAAATATTGCGGTAAACTCACCAAATACTCAACGTGTGCACAGGACCTTAGTTTGAGTTGCTTATTGCATCTATAGCATTAATTGGTAGTCCTTTTTTATGTTTTTACTTGAAATAGCATGAAGCAGGTTTTTAATAGAGAAAGTTCTATGAATGTTTCTTTCTGAATTGGGGTAGTGGTGGATTTATGAAAGGGGTTGTCCACTACTAGGACAACCCTTCTCATTCCACATTTCCCCCTATTAAAATAAACGCATATACTACTCACCTCCCACGTCTGTACAATTACTGTGGCGCATGTGAGGTTGTTACATCACGTGAGCCTCGTGTCCAGTCACTGTTGCCTTCGCTCTCCCAGTCATTGGACAAATGAATAATCAACAGGAAGTGAGAGCTGCGGCTGCCGCTCACCTACTGTTGATTACTCATGCTTCCTAATTCGGCAAGAGAAGCCAATGATTGAAGGCGAGGCTCGCATGACGTCACAACCTCACATGCGCCACAGGAATGGGACAGGCGCGGGAGGAGAGTAAAGGCGGTTTTTAATTTTAATAGGGGAAATATGGAATGAGAAGGGTTGTCCTAGCAGTAGATATCCCCTATACAATAGCCTTGCACACATGGCAGCAGATTGCTGGCTGAAAAACCGCTGAATGTATGATTTCCATGTGAAATTGTTACACAAATATAGCCATACACATCTTAGACTTTGGCTATGTTCACATGCAGAGTTCTTGCAGATTTATTTTTTCTGCTACCAAAATCTGCTCTCACCAGTAAAAATGCGGTGTTCAATATCCAGATTTGTATGTGTTTTTTCTCCAGCTTTTTTTAGCAGTTTTGTTTTTTGTTTTTTTTTTTGGTTCAGTATAAATGTTTCATTCCAACATCTCATTGCTTTCTACGGTGTGAAAATTGACATGCTGCAGATTTAAAAAAAAAAAAAAAACCACTACGGTACTTTCGCATAGCTCTTTCTGGAACTGTGAAACGCAGAATGCATAACTGTAAAGCACTGCTTATGAACATAGCCTTAGATTTATAGGATGCGGATAATGTGGAAATTTGGCTGTTCTGGAGATCGTGAAGCTTGTCGTAAAAACTTTTAAAATCGTTCAATATATATACCGTATGTATAGAAGTGTTTTATTGTTTGTGTCAGAATCTCCCGTAGGTGATCTACCCTTAAAGTGAACCAATCACCAGGATTTTCCTATATAACCTAAAGCCAGTGCTATACTTGGGCTGATTCTCTACATAACTGTAGTGGTCAGCTCGCTCAGATATATAGGTTTTGAAATCCAAGAAAGTAAAGTTTATAAAATCATCAGCTTCTTAAGTGACAGCAGCTGAGGATCAGATAATAGCTGGGGGGGTGTTCATAGTTACCCCTTCCCCCTGTTAGAATTAGCATAAGTATTATACAGTTGATTTAATTTTTAACTTGCAGGACCTGTTTGAGGTCATACCCATGTGACCAGAAGGGGCGGGGCTTCAGCCCACAGAAAAATGTTGCTTCCTTGTATCAGCTTTGTTGGCTGAGGCCCCGCCCCTTCTGGTCACATGGGTATGACCCCAGCACAGGTCCTGCAAGTTAAAAATTAAATCAATTTATATAAAATTTATGCTAATTTAGGAGTAGGAGATAACTATGAATATCTGATCCTCAGCTTCTGTCACTCAAGAAGCTCTTGATTTTATAAACTTTACTTTCTTGGATTTAAAAACCCTAAACATCCGAGCTGACCACTACAGGTATGTATAGAATCAGCCTGATAGTGCCAGTATAGCACTGGCTATAGGTTATATACGAAAATCCTGGTGATTGGTTCTCTTTTAAGGTTGTGTTCCTACATTACGCCTGAAAGCGACGTCACTTGTGCAGTAAACGGTAGTCCACGGTGCCGACATTGACAATGATGGTGCTTTCGCTCACATCCTGCGATAGTTGCCTATAGGATGTTGAAGTGGTTTCATTGTGTTGAAATGTTTGCAGAGTGTCTTGTCTTTGAGCCTCCAGTGGTAAGTAGTCCGGATTTGATGAGAAATCACTTTGATATGACGAGTTCTTCCACTTAATTTGAATAGCGGCAGGTCCTGGCTAGTTATTGCAGGAAAGTGCCGCTAATTGCGGTGCTGATTATTCTATCCCATGTAGCAGTGTCACACTGGAGCCCCAGGAAGCATGGCGGAATTATCTGAAGAGTCACTTACCCAGGCAGCAGTAGCAGATCTTTGTTTGTTACTGTGCAAATGTCCCCTGAGTTACAGTATGAAGGACTGTCATAAGACTAAGTAGAATTATTTATTGTTGCCTTTAAGGCACAAAATCATTTTCTGTAAATGGCTGCCAGTTGTGTGAGCTCAAGTGGGATTTTCTTCAGTTTTCTTTGCCAAATACACTGTTTGGATCAGGCAGCCAGGTCTCTTTACTTCCTTCCATCAAAGTTTTAGTAGAGTGACTTCAAAGACAGCTTCTTACTTCTCTATGCCCTCCAGGGAAATTATATCTGTTGCATCTGCATCATTTACTAGCTATATAGAGCCCTTTTTCGATCTGAAAAAAATGTATTTTCAAAGCCAATTTTTTTTTCTTCACATGGCTTTTGCCGTTCAGTGTTTAGGGGAGCCGTCTTTACTCAGTAATATGAATTAACATTTTGCTGCTCCATGTTTGTTCTTGGTCGTCTCCACACTCTAAAGGTATGTGCACACAATGCGTTTTTTCATCCGTTTTTGACTGCAGTTGTCACAAAACCTGCACGCAAATTTTTATGGCAGCAAAGTCAATGAGCATTCTGAAGTTTTGTGCTTATATTGCTTTTTTTCCTATGCAGATTTGCAGCAGAAACTAAACGGCAGCATGTCAATTCTTTCAGCATTTTTTCCACCTCATATGCATTGGAAAAAAACGCATGCAAAAAACACAGCGTTTTTCCTGCCAAGACATGCAAATTTGGTGCAGAAATCTCTGCAAGCAATTTCTCAGTGTGCTCGTAGCCTAAAAGGTGGCAGGAAGCTGGTTTTCATAAGAGTTCCTAGTAGTCGCACTTTGTCTATAGCTATATAGATCCATATGTACATCAAGCATATAAATATGGCTGATCAGTTTACTGTAACATAGGCCTAAGGCCCTGTGCGCACACTGCATTTTTACTCGTGTTTTTGCTGCAAAAATTTCTTGAGAAAATGGTTGTAACCTTTCTGCATACTTTCCCAGCAAAACATATAGGGAAAAAAATAGCTGTGCGCACTACGTTTTTTTTCTTTTTTTTTTTTTCAAGAAAATTCTTTCTGCAGAATTTCTTGAGAAAAAGAATAAGCATGTCACTTCTTTTCTGCAGGTACCTGTGGTTTTTGCCATAGATAAACCGCAGGTACCAAGCTGCGGTAAAACTGCATGCGGTTTTTGGTGCAGTATTGGTGCATTTTTGACCGCAAGTGCGCTAATCTTTCAGACTCAACAAATTTCATGAGAAAAATCCTTTTTCTAGTGTGAACAGAGCTTTACTGTGTCCACCCCTGCATTGACTTTTTCCGCATACATTCTTTTTTGAAGTATACCATTCTTCTGGTCAAATGGAGGGGATATTAAAGGGAACCTGTCAGGTGGAATATGCACCCAGTTCTGGGTACATATTTCTAATCCCTGCCTAACTGTCCCTATCTAGTAGCATACATCTTTTAACATATGCTAATGACAGCAGGGACTAGTTGCAAGGGTGTTCGTTCCTGTGCTCATTCCGCCCTCTTAGCATGGGGCGTGCTAAGATGCTATTCAATGCAGCATCACCAGCGGTGACGTGCGGACCTGTCTGCTGTGATTGCTGATCAGAAATCTCAGCACCTCCGCTCATGCGCACTAGACCTCTTTGAAGCCGGGACGAGTACACCCAGCTTCATACTGCGCATGACTGGAAGTGCCGGGTAGTCAGATAAGCGCACATAGGCATGCACGTCACCACTGGTAATGCTGCGTTGACTAGCATGTTAACATGCCCCTGTGCTAAGAGGGTGGAATAAGCGCAGGAACTAACGTCCTTGCGACTAGTCCCTACTTTCATTAGCATATCATAAACGATCTTTAGTAATACTTTTTCTAGAGATCTCTTTATCTGTGCTAGTGTATACAGGGACGGTTAGGCAGGGATCAGCAATATGCATCCAGAACTGCTCGTGGCTCTGCATATTTCACCTGACTGGTTCCCGTTAAAGTCCTGTCCTTACACAATCTGTGACAGGAGCTGGCTGTGCTATGTTTAAAGGGAGCCTGTCGGGTGCAATATGCAGAGCCACAAGCAGTTCTGGGTGTATATTGCTGATCCCTGCCTAACCGTCCCTGTATACACTAGCATATAGAGATCTCTAGAAAAAGTATTACTAAAGATGATTTTATCTTATGCTAATGAGCGCAGGGCCTAGTCCCCTGGGCGTTAGTTCCCCTGGCTAGTCGCCCCCATTAGTATGTTCGTACGCCCCAGTGGGCGTGGTATCATGCTAATGAATATGCAGCATCAGAGGATGATCTCACCTCTGCTGCCATCGCATCTGATGGGATTTCGGCTCGGTGCGCATGACCTCGGCGTTTGGGTCATGTGCACTACTTCAGTTTGAAGCCAGGACGCGTACACCCAGCTTTATAGTACGCATGCTGAAATCGCCCGTCAGACGCGATGGCAGTGGAGAGGTGAGTGATATCATCCTCTGATGCGGCATATTCATTAGCATGTTAGTACACCCCTGTAGGCGTGCTAACATGCTAATGGGGCGACTGGCTGGGGAACTAACACCCAGGGGACTAGTGCCCTCGCTCATTAGCATACAGTGAAAGATCTTTAGAAATATATTTTTCTAAAGATTTCTTTATTTATGCTACCAGATACAGGAACGATAAGGCCCTGTGCGCACGCTGCGTTTTTTGCTGCGGATTTGCCGTGGTTTTTGCTGCAGAAAATGTTCAGAACCTTTCTGCAGTCATTCCCCAGCAAAACATATGGGGAAAAAAATGGTGTGCTATAGAGGAAATTATTCCCAAGTGTAATGGGAATATGAAAAAAATGGTGTGAGCACACTGCGTGTTTTTTTTTTTTTTTTTTTACCTACAGGTTTTTGCTGCAGAATTTCAGCAGCAAAAAGAATGAGCATGTCACTTAATTTCCGCAGGTACCTACAGTTTTTGTCATAAATAATGGTAAAAACCACAGGGACCAACCCGCGGAAAAACTGCAGGTGCGTTATTACCGCGGTTTTTGCCGTGGGTGCGGTATTCTGCTAGAGGGTTTTGCTTAAGAAAAAGTTATTTCCCAGTGCGCGCAGGGATTAGCAATATGCACCCGGTACTGATCGTGATTCTGGGTGCATACAGGACCTGACGGGTTCACTTTAAATGGCACTTCCCGACTCTCGTGATATGCCATGACTGGGAAACGATGACTTGGCATATTGAATGTCGACCTCTACCCTCAAGAGATGTGGGGAAGCGTACTGTAGTAACACAGAATATACCTTCAATATGGTATCACTTGAAGGGCATTTATGGATTTTTCTGTATGTGGCTGACGTCCTTACATGATTCCTTTTATTCTTGTCCCTTTTTACTTTTGCATGCATTTATAAAGCAATAAATTACTATAACATGTGTTCCCCTAACTGTTTTTGTGAACCTGTGGGCTGATTCTGTAGCTTTTTGCTGCATTGTAGGTGATATACAGTATGTGTTGAATTTCAGCTCTTGTTTGTTGTGTTCTTGCAGGAGGGGGAGGGGTGAGGCATGCTTGACTATGCAATTATATATAATGCGCTTATAGTATTTCTATATTGCTGAGCTATATATCTGACTAATGTGCACCACAATCTCATTGGCTTGGAAAAAGGAGTTAATCCCAGAGGATAGAATTAGCCATGTCGAATCACATTTTCACAGATGGGTGTAAACAACCTTTTGAGACCGTAGCAAGTATACGCTACTATAATAGAATACAAATCTGATCAGATGCAGTTAGACCTATTATATGACAACAACCTGTCGGCTATTTAGCATCTTTAGTTTAGCAGTGTTATCTTATTCCTCTGTTGTTCCTCCTGTAACTGGAGGAGCAAACTGACACACAAAACAGATACTCATTATTTATTTATTTTTTTTTTTTTTGAGTATCGCAGAGTTGCGCAAGAATTGTCTTATGGCATCTCTGCCAAAATGGCTGGATTTTGTCGTGGACTGGGATGGGGTGTAGTTACGCTAGCACATCAGTTATCAATCAGGGCTGCATTTTTCTTATGTCCTAAGTTTTAAGTCGATCCCTGACCGTGTGTGTCAGGTGAGGCTCAAGAAGGCACTTGCCTCAGAGGAGATGCACCAAATTTCTTAAAAGGAGCAAATGCAGTTCATCCCACTCCAAAACGCCCTTTCACTAAGGCTAGGTTCACATTTCCGTCAATTTCTATCAGTCACAATTCGCGGCTCTGGTAAACAACTGAATCAGTTTGGCGGATTCCATTGTTCCCATAGACTTGTATGAGCGGCGGATTATGACTGATGCTGCGTTGCATCCTCCACCCGACTGATCAGTCGTGGAATGACTGACCGCCGGGCGGGAGGAACGCAGCTTGTAACGTTTTTTGAGCAGCGCAATCCGTAGGATTTCGCTGCGCATGCTCTCTCTGGCTCCTTTAACACGTAACCAAGGTAAATATCGGGTAACCAAGCAAAGTGCTTTGCTTAGTTACCCGATATTTACCCTGGCTATGTGTGCAGGGAGCCCGACACTTCCCCGCTCGGCCTCGCCCCCTCCCGCACTCCGCATGTACACACACACACGCACACATTCACTCACCTGTCCCAAGCCATGCAGTCACCGTCACCGTCACTGTCGTCCTCCGCGCCATGGCCCCACTCGGCTCCACCCACCCCGCACTCCGCCCCCCCGACCCCGCACACATTCTCGGCGGCCGAACGATCAGCTGATCACCTGGCGGCCGGCACCTGTGAGCGATCAGCTGATCACTCTCAAAAGCCGACCTGCTATTGTGAACGATCAGCTGATCGTTCTCTTTTACAACGGAGTCCGACAATGAATTCTAATTCTTGTCATCCATTGGTCAACGCATCAGTCACAAGCGTCAAGCAACGTATGTGACAGATGCAAAACAACGGAAGTGTGAACTTAGCCTAAGGGTTGGCTTGTACAACAAATCAAGCCCCAGGTTCTCTAAAAACTGTGTCCTTACCAGATGTCACACTAAATATTTTTCACCAGCAATTAGTTGATTTTCAGATATATGGTTTTGTATACATTTTAGGCTTTAACACATAGGTATTGTTAAACACTGTGAAACAGATGAACTGGTACTCAGTCTTCTCTAGGTAAGAGAGGGGCCCTTGGGTTGTGTCAACAGACTGGCTGAGTCGACAGCGTGGTCAGAAAGCTCCTGCAATACTAGGTCAGGGACCGTGAAAGAATAATCAGTATGAATGTTGGAAAAGAGGGCCCCTGTCACATTTAGCAACTTACCAGCGATCCCGAAAACTATGCGTCCTAAGGATCGCTGGTAAGTCGCTGGGAGGTCGCTGCTGAGATGTCACACAGTCAGACCTTACCAACGACGCAGTAGCGACCTGTATAACGATCTCTGCTGTCATTGGGACCCTGTCACACAGTGTCAAACATAGCGATGCGTCTTGCTCAGCAGGACATCGCCTTTGAAGAAAATATTCCAGGACATCCAGCAATGACCGGTAACCTCACAGCAGGGGCCAGGTCGTTGCTGCATGTCACACATAACGAGATCGCTGTTGTCACCAAAACCGTGACTCAGCAGCAATGTCGCTTAGTGAGATGTGGCCTTAAGAGCTGAATTTCAGAAGAGAACAAAAGCAAGTCTAAACTACAACCTGCACCTCCTAGCAGTACGCTAAGGCTATGTGCTCACTAGAAAAGTGATTTTTCTCAAGAAAATTTCTTGAGAAACTTCTGGGAGTTGAAGATTACCGCACATGCGGTAAAAAAACGCACCAAATCCGCGGGAAAAACGCATGCGATTTTGCCGCGGTTTTGCCGCAGGTTGGTCCCTGCGTTTTTTTATGCTGAACAGAAATAAATAATATAGATAATAGATAATCAATAGATGGACAGATAATGGATAGAGGGAAAGATGGATAGATGAATAGATAGATAAAAGATGAGAGACCTTTATAATGTTCCACCCCCCCTGCATATTCTAACCTGGCACCCTTTAGTGACTTTCATGTGGCACTAAAGGGTGCCTAGTCTTGTATTTAGCCAAAAAATAATAAAAAAAAAAAGACGGGGGTTCCCCCTATTTTTGTAGCCAGCTAGGGTAAAGCAGACGGCTGCAACCTGCAAACCACAGCTGGCAGCTTCACCTTGGCTGGTAATCCAAAACAGAGGGCACCCCACGCTGTTATTTTACATTAAATAAAAAATTTAAAACAAAAAACGTGGGGTTCCCCCCCCAAATTGGATCACCAGCCAAGGTAAAGCGGACAGCTGGGGTCTGATTCTCAGACTAGGGAGGTCCACTGTTATTGGACACTCCCCAGCCTAAAAATAACAGGCTGCAGCCGCCCCAGAAGTGGCGCATCCATTAGACGTGCCAATCCTGGCGCTTCGCCCCAACTCATCCCGTTGCCCTGGTGCGGTGGCAAACGAGATAATATATGGGGTTGATGCCAGATGTGTAATGTCACCTGGCATCAAGCCCTGGAGTTAGTGATGTCACGCGTCTATCAGATACCCGACATCACAAACCCAGTCAGTAAGAAATATAAAATAGACAACAAAAAAAAGTTTTATTTGAAAAAAACACTCCCCACATTCCCGCTTTTACCCATTTATTGATAAGAACAATCAATTCCACGTCCGGCGTAATCCAATAAAGGGGGGGGGGGGCGTCCCACGGCGATCCATACCATAGTCACTGTCCCAGTCCATGAAGAACAGAATGTTCCCCATTGGCTGGGAGAGCAATGCAGTGACCTGAGCTAACATCAATAGCCCAGGTCACTGCAGGGGATGCCGAGCGCTGCTGTCAGGTTGATAGATGAGATCATTACCTGCTGTGATGATCTCCTGTATTGCTGATGTCAGCGCTGTCACTGCCTTCTATGCCCGCCACGTTCTCAGCAGTATCGCCGGAGCCCCTGATGTCACTGCTAGTGACAGTCTCAGGCCGCTCGCGAGACGGGCATAGACAGCAGTGACCGCGGTGACGTCAGGAGGCAAGAGATCGTCACAGCACCTCCTGACAGCAGCGCTCGGCATCCCCGTGGCTGCACTCACTGCTGTGTGTCAGTGTCTGCCTGCGCTGCAGGCTGACAAGCTGCTGACACTGCGGGCAGACACTGAAACGCTGCAGGGCAGGCGGCGGGGCTGGAGCAGGACACAGACTGCACGGGCACCCGCCGGAAGTCACACGGAAGTGCTTCTGTGCGGCGTCCAGGGAGTGTGACGTGTTTACTCTGCTCCGCCTCCTTTTCCTGGCATAATGACATCACTTCCTGCAAAACCACAGCCACCAATGTACATTACCGCAGGTAAATCGCGGCTATACCGGGGGTATACCGCACATCATTTGCTACCTGCGGTATACCCCCGGAATTTCGCAATTACATTGCAGTGAATGGAGTGAAATTCCGGGGGTATTCCGCAGGTACCTGCGGAAAATAATGGACATGCTCATTTTCTCAAAGTTTCTTGAGAAAAATCCGCGGCATGCGCACAGCTATTTTTTGTTCCCATAGGTTTTGCTTGGAAATGTCTGCAGAAAGATTTCAAACCTTTCTCAAGAAATTTCCGCAGCAAAACCGCGGGTAAAACGGCCTAGTGCGCACAGAGCCTGAGTTTACATAAGGTGTTGTGCTGTCCTAGTGAGCAGAGCAGGAAGCGGATTACTCCTGATGGAGAGCACACACCCATGCTGCCAAACTGTGCGGCACTACGGGTCCGCGCCACACTAGCATCTCTGGCCAGACAAAGCCTTTGGTCCTGATGTCTTGCATCACAGCCCACAAAAATGACTCTTGCAGGTTCAGTTACAGAAGTGACATTTATTTCTTCATATGATAATTAAAAGACCTCTTCTGAGCAAGTAAATTACTTTTTGCACAGAAAAGACTGAGTGACAGTTCGTCTTTTCATGGTGGATCTGCCTTCAACAGGCGTAGCCAGGATCCTGAGGATGAAGAGAATTGTCGGTGTGCAAAACCGTTCTTTACTTTTTATTTACACTCACATTTGTGTAACACACTTGCTGCCCAATCCCCAATAAATGCACAGAAGTAATAGGTGAGGATGATGGTGATGGGGCGATCTAATGAGGGGGGAGACAAATTAGAGACTATAGCCTTATGGAGGCCTGAACATTGGATGTGTGACATTTCATCTCAAGCAACTCGTGTTATGACACACCCGGATGATTACCTTACTTATCACTTGATCAGATACCGCAACCATCCCTTAGGGCTAACACTGTGCAACATAGATGTTTACTTGCTACATTGATGTGTAGACAATCCCTTCGGTGTCTGACAGTCCATCTGACCCAACATTTGTAAGATTTTTCGTTCCCTTCACTTACAGGATGAGGTGTACCCCTCTTGTCTGTCAGTTGGAGGCACGTTACATTTGGCCCTCAGAATTTCCTGTTATTCATCTGTACTTCTAGTTTCCTGATCATCTGTCAGTTTCTGTTTTTTCCTGGTATTGTTTTCTCATCTCCACTTTGTCATCTTTATTTTACTTTTTGGCCTTTGCTCATTTTACCCTGATTACACTGTTCTACAAACAATGGTAAGTGGATGATGATTATGTTGCTACAACCTATCTGCTACATATGGTCCAAATGTCGCTTCATAATCCTCCACGTACTATAATGCAAAGTTAGGGTTATACCCAGTGCCTTGCCTGACTGTGACCTGGCAGAGTTCTCACCAGTAAAGGCTATATATTTAGGCTCTGCATATAACATATGCCTGGTATCTTACAGCCTTGTATAAGGAAGCTCAAAATCAATTCATTAATGCCAGAAAACAAGTTAAAAGTAATAAAGCTCATACGGAAAGCCAGTAGATTTATTACAACACACAAAGTAAAAAGGTAAAAACCGCCAGCCAGAAAGTCCCTGCTGTGTGTCCGCTGTTTTTTTTTTTTTTTGTTTTTTTTTTTTCCCTTGCAGATCTTAATACTGCAAGGAAAAACGCATCTTAGCAAAGTGTTTGAGAATCCTGACTTGCTGTGCATATGCAGACTGTTTTCCTTGTAGATTTTGGTGCACAAAAAATCTGCAGCATGTCAATTCAGTTTTTTTCTTGTCTGATGTAATTCATTGCTAAATGCTCGTGCTCGATCACTGCAATGGATTATATCTTTCAGTGCTGCACGCCCAGCACTGACTCTTCACCTCACATTGCATTCGGCATGCTCTGTGAGATGATCCATAACTCAGTAACCCAGGGTCGTCATGGTGATGACCCAGTGTTGCCATGGCAGCGATCAGGTTCCTGTGATCACATTACAGGGACCCAATCACCAGAAAGAGATAAGCGATTCCTCTCTGCTTCATCAATGCTGTAATCATGATTTGCAACATTTCGGAGGTTACACTTCCGGGAGCGGGGCACATTCACTGCTCCTGGCACTGAGAGCCAGGTCTAAGTGGTAACATCAGCCAAAAACACAAGGTGATCGTGGGGGTCCAGCGCATGAATCCTCGCGATTGCCATGGCGGGACAATAACGCATGAGGAAAAAAAAGAGAGAAACTTGTTTTTTCTCGGCCAAAACGTTCAGAAAATGTGCACACCTCTATGTTGGAACATACCCTGAGTAGAACACATGTTTTTGATATTTAAAGTGGTTGTCCTCTACTGGGTCACTTTTTTTTTTTTTTTTTAATTGGTTCAGTGAGGTGAAAAAAGTGATGTGTTTATCCTCTGCACTATATGCTTAGGTTAATAACATTTTGGATGTTTATGTTCTGATTTTATGGTATTTGTTGACACTCAGTAGTGTTTTGGGTTAGCATTTTCTTGCATTCCACATTGCTTGGTTGAAGCTCCCGTTATTTGTTTTCTTTTTTAGCCTGCCAAATTCTCATTAATTATTGAATAAACCACATCAGTCGGACAGCTAGAACTTACATAATTACATAGGTTGAAATAAGACCTAGGTCCAACCTTCCCCCACTAATTATACATTTCATCACTAAATAATTTATATCTGACTGTGTGTACTGAGGAAATCATCCAGCTCATTTTTTAAAAGCTGTTATAGTATCTGCCATTACTACCTCTTGTAGTCGGCATTCCACAGTCTGACTGCTCTAACTGTAAAGAACCCTTTCCTATTTAGCTGCTGGAATAGCCTTCCTTCCACTTGCAGTGTATGCCCCCTGGTTCTTATTATTGCCTTTGAAAGGAAGACGTCATGTGCCTGTTTTTTGTATTGACCACACAAGTATTTATACATATGAATGAAATCTCCCATGAGATGTCCTTCTTCTTTTTTTGTGGAGCCCAAAAGGGTTTCCTAGCTTGCCTGTTAGCCTTGTTGGTTGCCTACACACACGAAGGCTATATGCATACGTTGCAGTTTTACTTGCAACCCAAGCTCCACCTTGTCACACAGAGCCTGGAAATGTAAAAAAAAAAAAAAGTTGGTAATGTTGGTGCGTTTGACGCAATTTTTGTTAATGCGTTTTTTTTTTTTTTTAAAGGAGAAACAAAGCATGATAGGATCATTGATAGCTATAATAGAATATATAATAGAAAAAAATAGAATGGATGATGAACCTATAGAATAGATAGTAAGAAAGGACAGAATAGTTCAATAGTGATAGCTAGCTTGGCCAGCTTTTTTTTTTTTTTTACTCTGTTACTTACTTGGCTGGTTATGAAAAATAGAAGAGATCCCACACTTTTATTTAACAAAAAAAAAAAAAAGACATTGGGGTCCACCCCATTTTTCTAAAACCAGCCAAGGTACAACAGACAACTGAGGGCTGATGTTGTTAGGTTAGGAAGGGCCATGGTTATTTGGCATTTTCCAGCCTAACAATAGCAGCCCACAGCCACCCCAGAAGTGGCGCATTCATAAGATGCACCAATTCTGGTGCTGGACCCGGTTCTTCCCATTACCCTGGTGCGGTGGCAATCAGGGTAATAAGGAGTTAAGTCCACAGCTGCTACTAAGCCCCAGATTAGTCATGGCAGGCATCTGAGACATCCCCTCCCCCACCCCCCCATCAGTAATCTGGAAATGAAAGTAAATAAGCAAACACCTAAAAAAAAATTCCTTTATTTGAAATAAAAGCCACCCTCTTTCATCACTTAACCCCTAAAACACCCCTCTAGGTC
This sequence comes from Anomaloglossus baeobatrachus, assembly GCF_048569485.1. Taxonomy (NCBI): domain Eukaryota; kingdom Metazoa; phylum Chordata; class Amphibia; order Anura; family Aromobatidae; genus Anomaloglossus; species Anomaloglossus baeobatrachus. The sequence goes on from NC_134355.1 coordinate 308,353,876, forward strand.
CGACTTAATCCACACGAGGTCCCACAACGCTTACAGCACTGCTACATCTGACGCTCAAAGCGAGTGGCATAAAACATAACTGCCCATTGTGAGCTCCATGCAGCAAGTGAAGTGAGCCATACGATAAGCGGTGTCATCACTTGGCTAATTAGCGGTCACGGCAGGAGTCCATGTGTCCTGGAGTCTATGACTGAAGTGAGCCACAGGTGACAAACTCACCTGAGTGACGTCAACGCTGATTGTGCGGCTCACCTCGATCGCTGCTTGAACCTCACAGCGGGCAGTCTTGTTCTATGGCACTCGCTGTGAGCATCTGATGTAGCCATGCTGGAAGCATCATGGGACCTAATGTGCATTATGGCGATCTGGAGGGGTGTATGGGGGGATAATAAAGTGGTGAAAGAGGGTGCTTTTTTTTTTTTTTGTCTTTTTTTTATATAGTGTTTTGTGTTTTACTTTCACTTACAGATTAGTGATGAGGGGGTGTCTTATAGACACCTTCCATGCCTAATCTAGGCCTTAGTGGCAGCTATGGGCTGCTATTCCTTATTACCCCGATTGTCACCACACCAAGGCAATCAGGAAGAGCTGGGTAAAGTGCTGGGACTGTCCCATCAAATGGATGCAGCAATTTTGGGCAGCTGGTGACTGATATTTTCAGGCTGGATAGAACCTGATGACCATAGGCCTCCTCAGTCTGAGAATACCAGCCCCAAGCTGTGGGGCTTTATCTTGGCTGGGTATCAACTGGGGGGAACAGCACGGCTTTTTTTTTATTTTTAAATCATGTTATGATGCAGACTTGCCCATCGGCGCCTGTGATTGATTGCAGTCAGACAGCTATCACTCAGCGAGGGGGGCGCATCTGACTGCAACCATTCAGATGCCGGTGGGCAGGGAAAGCAGTGATTATGTATGAGCCTAATGAGTGCCCCCGAAAGGAGAGGCCGCTGGAGTAGTGACAGCCGCGCCGGTGATGAGTATAAAGCACTTGGAGAGAAAGAGATTGAATTTATCCTGGAACAATGTGGGTGACCTGCGTTTGTTTTATAGCAAAATGCAAGTAAAACACATGCAAAGCTCACAAATTTGGTAGCATACATTTTTCTTTGCGTTTTTCATGCACTCATTCATTTCAATGGGTGACAAAACATGACAAAATCACAAAGAATGAGCATGCTGTTTATTTTTTGCAGAATGTTTTGACAAAATGCAGACAAAACTGCAATGTGCGTAGTACAGCAAATCTGAATTCTCATAGCCTTTACTGGGAAGTCAAAAGTCAGAACTTGCTGAAAACAACTGTACCAAAAAAAGCAACAAAATCACATATAGCCTGAGGGTACATCCACACCATGTATGTAGAACGTTTTGGACTCAGTGTGTTCTCCCTGCATCCCAAATGCTGCATTGTGCAGTACAAGCACAGTGGATGGGATTTATAGCAATCTAATGCCCACTGTTTCTTTTCTCCACAGCGTAAAGTGACCAGTGGCGCGGCTTCCTGAGACAAAGCATGTCAATTTTATGCTGTGGAGACGTGAGTGTTCTCAGCTGGGAGAACACAGCAAAAGTTTGCAGTGCCCAGAACCGCATGGATGCGGTGTTCCTGCGGAGAACACTCACGTCTCCGCAAGAGAAGTCTCGCTGCTTCCAGAAAGGTGTCTGCGCATTGTGTGCCCACACCCTGTATGTTTTACTGCTGCTTAGTTACTGGTGACCTACCTACCAGAATTAGCTGCTCATTAGATGCACTTGTGTTCTGCTGTGCTTAATGTGAATGATCACTTGAAAAAAAAATGTGCCGTTAACATCTAAAATAGCAGCACTAAGTAGAATTGTGAAAATGACCTGATTGATGTACATAGTGATGTACATTTCAAAATGTCTAGATAGAATGAGTGCCACTGACAGAAATGCATGCATTTACCTGCCATGGCATGGCATCAATAAGGAATGGTTCTCAGGAACGGTCTGCCACAGTGTATGCACTTGGGCACACACATCATCCAAATTCGCTGCTGGCAGCTCCTTTTGCAATTGCTGATTAATGCTCCAGGTATGCTTGATGGGAGACTAGTCCAGGGACTCTGCAGGCCTTGGTAGCACGCTTAAAGGGGTTATCCGGCTTATTTTGACTTTTTTGACTTTTTTTTTTTTTTTTTTATTATTACCCTATTGGGCTATATTGGGGCAGGTAAGTAGATAGTGAGCACTTACCTGCCCTGCTGTTAGCCCCGATTCCCCGGCTCAGAATGGTCATGTGACCACTCCTGCCACGATTTTGCTGCTTCCGGTCATTTAATGTAAACATGGGCAGGACCATGTTGACATGCAAATCTGGGAACAACTTGTTGCCACCCTGCTGGGCGTGTACAGTGCGTGAGTCCCCGCCCCCCCTTCCCTGCACCTTCTCACACATTCCCCTGTACTCTCCCTGCCCACGGTGTCACCGCCAGCATTGGGCCCCCTGCTTACAGTGCTTAGGATAGCAGGAGTGCCCGTGCAGTCTGTGTCCAGCTCCCTGCCAGCCCCGCGGCTGCCCGCACTGTAGTGTATCCGCAGCTTCTCACACTGCGTGCAGCCGCGGGGATGACTAGAACTGCCGTCAGGAGGTTAGATGAGATAATTACCTGCTGTGACAATCTCCTCCTCTGCCGACGTCAGCGCTGTCACTGCCTTCTATGCCCGTCGCGTTCGCGTCACGTCTCGCGGGCAGCCCGAGACTGTCACTAGCGGTGACGTCACGGGCTCTCGCGATACTGCTGAGAACACGGCGGGCATAGAAGTCAGTGACTGCGCTGACGTCAGCAGAGCAGGAGATCGTCACTGCAGGTAATGATCTAATCTAACCTCCTGACAGCAGCGCTCATCATCCCCTGCAGTGACCTGGGCTGACCTATTGATGTTAGCTCAGGTCACTGCACTGGTCTCCCAGACAATGGGGGAACATTCTGTTCTTCATTGACTGGGACATTGACTATGGTATGGATGTCGTGGGACCCCTTTATTGGATTACGCCGGACCCTGATTTTATTGTTCTTTTCAATAAATTGGTGAAAGAGGGAATGTTTTGGGGAGTGTTTTTTCAAATAAAACGTGTTTTTTTTTTTTTTTTTTTTTTTTTTTTATTACGGACTGGGTTTGTGATGTCGGGAATCACTAACCCCAGGGCCTGATGCCAGGTGACATTACACATATGGCATTATGGCATCAACCCCGTATATTACCCAGTTTGCCACCGCACCAGGGCAATGGGATGAGTTGGGGCGAAGCTCCAGGATTGGCACATCTAATGGATGCGCCACTTCTGGGGCGGCTGTAGCCTGCTATTTTTAGGCTGGGTGAGTGTCCAATAACAGTGGACCTCTCCAGTCTGAGAATACCAGACCACAGCTGTCCGCTTTACCTTGGCTGGTGATCCAATTTGGGGGGGACCCCACGTTTTTTGTTTTAAATTATTTATATAATGTAAAATAACAGCGTGAGGTCCCTCTGTTTTGGATTACCAGCCAAGGTGAAGCTGCCAGCTGTGGTTTGTAGGCTGCAGCCGTCTGCTTTTACCCTAGCTGGCTACAAAAGATGGGGGGGGGGACCCCATGTCGGGTTTTTTTTTTTTAATTATTTATTTTTTGGCTAAATACAAGGCTAAGCACCCTTTAGTGCCACATGAAAGTCACTAAAGGGTGCCAGCTTAGAATATGCAGCGGGGTGGGACATTATATAGGTCTTTCTCATATCTATCTATCTATCTATCCCATTCATTCATCCCTCTATCGCTGTCTCTATATCTATCTATCCATCTTTATATCTACTCATCTATTTATCTTTGTTAAGGCTTCTGTTTTTTGCGGTCCACAAAAAACGGAAGGCACACGGATGCATCCGTGAAAAAACGGACCTTTTTTGCGGACCGCAAAAACGGAACGGTCATGTGAATGTAGCCTGCATGTGTTCCCTATGGGGGTAGGGGTCTGTACAGAACGATGGGGGGTCGGTACAGAGTGCCGTGTGGGTGTGGAGGGGGGGGGGGGGTGTTGCAGAGCCTGATGTGTGGTTGGGGGTGCCGAGCCGGGGCTGTTATTTCCAATGCTAGAGTGATAAGCGGTCAGGTGCTGGGGCAGAATACTGACAGGGAATGTGTGTGCAGGGGGCGAGGCTGGACACTGAGGAGGAGAGACAGAGGCCGGGCGGTGCCAGCTGTGACTGAGGTTTTGCACAGGAAGAGGTCAGTTTGCTGGAGCTGAATGTAAACAAAACTGCGGAGAATAAAAGGATAGTTCAAGAGGAACAAAAGTTGGAAAGCAAAAAACAATGTAGGGGTGATTTATATGACAATACAGCACAGATAAACTAAAAAATGTTTGGTAAGCTAATGTCGGACAACTCCTTTTAAGACAAGCCGACTGCTCACAGTAACACAAGCCATATTCAGCCTAGGCTTGTCCTGGACAACCGCTTTTACATGTATTGCAGTAAGTGAAATCTTTACTTTTGCCCTGTCCTTTTTCATTATTACATGTCACTGAATTTATGGACATCTATGGTTTGATTTCTTTGCCTGTGTGGATTTGATTGGATTGTACCGACTTTTGGTGAGAAATTCATGTCAATAGCGCCTTTTAGAAATTCACTTAAAAAATTGGTGCCTTGCTTAATACATATTTCACCCACATGCACATGCAGTATACACATGCACAACATATATCTGGCTGGCAGAGGAGCTCAAGGATAGAGCATCTATGAACTTTCCTCCAAACAGTCCCTGCAGTTAACCCTATAGAAGCTGTAGTCCCGAGTTTCAGTTGAAGCACAGCAGTGGTATATTGCCAGTGTATATGGTCACTGTGGAGCCTGACTAGGGGCAATGGCTAGAAAGTGACTTTTCAGAGCAGAATCGGAGTACTTGACATGGGTGATGTGTAGATAAAATGGGATAGGTCTCGTGCACAAAAATAATTTTGTGATTAAGATGAGCCGGCATTATGTAATACAGTAATACTATCTGCAAATACAAGCACTGCCAAGATGGGCATTAGCTGAGGTTTTCTATTCTGTGCTATTTTAGCCCTTACACGTCCCTAAGACGTCTTACTGCTAAAATCTTTTCCTAATGATCCTTGCTACGGCATTTGTCACGTTATCTATGGCCATATGGAGTCGACGACAGGCAGTCTGTGCAAGCAGGCAACAAATTTCTCGGCAATTCAGTTGTAACAATAAGGACCTGTGGTTCTGCAGGTGATGAAATATGGCCCATTTTTAGGCTCGACTTGAATCTTTCTCAGGAGCATTTTCCATTATCTTTTTTCTTGTGCATTTAGCAGAGTTACAGGCTGGGAAGATTACGCCATGGAGAATCACATAAGTAAGGGCAGCATTTACATAAAGACAACAACGCTGTCAAACGTCCCTAGGTAAATGATCCTCTTTGTCTATCTGTATGATGGCGGGGATACGTCAGTGCACACCTGACAATACACCACGTCTAACCCCCGCACATGTGCTCTGGTATAGGGAAGATTCCTGTCATCCTACTATACACACTTCTAAGGAATAACACGGCACTTCGATATTTTGTAGGATTTTATTTAAGGCTTTATTGATTCTCTTCAGATCTTGGAAAACTATCTTTAGCGGTATGATTTGTATAAAGGCACGATCATCTTATCTATCTGATCAGCCCCTTTGGAAATGCACATTATAGTGTGCCAGCAATTCTTTAGTGCTTGTTCTATTGCTTGTGGGACCCCTTAATTTTATCAGGGTGGTGAGCACTGTAGTATTAAGAAACCTAAGGGAAGACTCTTAAGGGGTTAACTACTACTTGGATAACCTTTTGTCTAATAGATCATTGTTTAATATAAAATAAAAACTCCCCTATACTCTCCTTCCGTACTGACACTGTTCCAGCAATGTCAACATTGGGTTACCTGAGGCTCGCATGACATTGGCAACAGGGTTTGTATGGCCGAACGATGTATATGGGCAATTTAATGGCTAGATGCTGACTACATATAAGACTGTATTACAATCAATTTTCTTCAGTATTAGGAGAATCTGATGCCAGGCATGGCCAGCTCCTGAGAACTGAACTACCTGTAATCATTTGTTACAGCAATGGAATATTGTCTGGAGATACAAAGCAGAAACCATTTTGCCTTTTTACGGAACATGGATACACAATTAGAGTTGTGTAGTCTCCGGTGGTCCATTAGCTTCATGTTTTTCCTGACCATCCAGATTCCATGCACATGTAGAAGAACTCGTTTTCTGAGAATAGGCTGACATATAACAAGCCAACACTGCTTTTGTAGACTTACTTGTCACACTTTTTCACATTTTTTTCATATACTATTATTTCTGTAACTCTTCGTCCACCAACTCGTTTTATTTTATTGACAAACTATTAAATCGTTGTTTGAATAAGCCATAGTCAGTTTTTTATTTTCTTCATTTGATCAATATTAGGACATCATAACTTTGATGCAGAAAATGACAAGTAAATAAGCCAATGTAATGTAAAATGCTAGCCTGTACATGTTAAACCGTTGCTTTAACTTATAGCAGAGATGGGTGAACCCACAAATGTTCAGGTTCGCCAGGTCCAGACGGACTTTTAAAAAAGAAAAAAAAAAAACTTCGGGAGCGGACTTGATTCAAACTTGAGCCAAGTCTATGGAGACCCGAATTTTAGTACTATAAAATGGCGTTAGTAAGGGATAGGGGGCTGCAAAAGGAAACAAAATGGGCATTAAAGCAGGACTACTATACTTACTGAGTTTCTGCGCAGCTGTCGCATTTCCAGGTCTGCTCATTAAACCTTATAAATATTCCCTGCTTCCCCCATTCACCATCTGTGCCAGAATCTGTGATTGGTTGCAGCCAGACTGCGCCCCCATCCTCTGTGCCAGCATCTGTAATTGGCTAGCCTAACACTAGCTGACGGTCTGTGGAGTGTAAAAATAATTAGAAAAAATTACGTGTCGTCCCCCGTGTTTTGATACCCAGCGCAGATGAAGCAGACACCTGGAGGCTGCAGCCCCCAGCTGTGTGCTTTATCTTGACTGCTTATCAAAATACAAGGGACCCCACACATCCTTTTTTTTTTTTTTTTTTTTTATTTAATAATTTAAAGGCGTGGGGTCCCCCTAATTTTGATATCCAGCCAAGATAAAGCAGACAGTTGGGGCTGGTATTCTCTGGCTTGGGAGGCCCATGGTTATTGGGCAGTCAGCCTGCAGCCACCCTACAATTGGCGCATCAATTAGATGCGCTAATCATGGCACTTACCCAGTTCATGCCTATTGCCCTAAACTGGTGGCAATTGCTGTAATATAAGGGGTTAATGACAACTGTGATTTAAGTCTCCACTTTCATGAAGTCTTGGATTAGTGGAAGATGTCTCTTCCCCCACCCATCTTATTGCTAATCGTGTAAAAAGAAATAAACCCAAAACAAAGAAAAATCCTTAATTTAAACAAACAAAAAACCCACCCGCTTTCTCCAATTTATTAACCCTCTATACTCGCCTGCAGGTCTGACGTAATCCACACCGTGACTTCCCATGATGATCCTTGCTTTGCTATATCCTGAGGTCTCAGTGTGCAGTCACATTAGGACACGTGACTGATCACTGCAGCCTGCAGGACACACTGATGGAGGCGCAGCTGTGAGAGGTGACGACATTGAGGTCACGGTTCACACAATACCCCAACTGTGACCTCAGGTGAACTCATTGGCCTCAGTCCCAGATTACTAGATTAGGCTATGTGTGCACATTGAGTATTTGTTTGCAGAAAGTTCTGCACGAAATCTGCATTTCCTGGCAGAAAATTTCATCTGCAGATATGCTGGCACTATGTAGACTGTAAACGTGCACAATTACAGCCAAATGCTTCAGGGACAATTAAAGTATTCTTTTTCCTGGCAGCAAGTGCAGGTGCCGGGCAGGTTCATAACACTATTAACCTGTACATTAATAATAATCTTTTCTATAGCGCTATTAATTCCACAGCGCTTTACATACATTGGCAACACTGTCCCCATTGGGGCTCACAATCTAAATCCCCCATCAGTATGTTTTTGTAGTGTGGGAGGAAACCCATGCAAACACGGGGAGAACATACAAACTCCTTGCAGAGGTGTCCTTGGTGGGATTTGAACTAAGGATCCCAGCGGTGCAAGACTGCAGTGCTAACCACCGAGCCACCGTGCCGCCCAATTAATCCCATATCTGCCAGTTAATAGCGTTTTTTCACTTAATAGGTTCCCTCTAAAGGCTGCACATTTTTAGAGCATTTCTGCCTCAAGAACTTAATGAATCCACACACATTTAAAACCTGACATACCAAAAAGAGGAATGAGGCAGTGTCATAAAACGCACTTAAAAAAGCACAACTAACTTAATTTACACAATAGGTGCAGAAAATCTGCAACATTAAAAACTCATGAAAGCTCAGTGGGAAAATAGCTCAAATTTTTTTTTTTTTTTTTTTTTTTATACTGAGGCCTTTGTGAATTGTTCATGGAGAAGAAATGTCCACTTTAAATATGAATTAAAATATTGGACAACACTTTAAAAAAATTAATGCAAAATAAAGCAATTACAGGAGATGTTTAAGTTTCGCAAGCAAGTTCTGAAATAAGATTTGCTTGTGAAAGTGACTACAAAATGATTTTTTTTTTCCCCTTGCACGTTTTTGTATCTACCTGTGTATTTAAAATATTTTTAGAATGAAAAAAAAACTTCTGGAGGGAAATCCAATCCACGGGAAAGAGCCAAGTGTAGTGTACTGCTTATGGTTTACTATAATTAATAACCTTTACAATGAGAAGATCTAAAATCTGTAATCTCAGCTCTAAATTTGCTGTGCAGTTGCCACTGAGATGAGCAGAAATGATTTTGTTTGCACATCCACCTTGCCTGGTTTTACCGATTCTGAATGTAAACCATTCCTCTGATTTTAGAATCTGACATTGAACCCTGTTGACGTGGTGATCTACACATCGAGGACTTTATAAATCTACGGATAACACATGCTCTTACACACAACTCTAGCTGTCTGATAAATTGTAAAAGAGGTGAACAACTTTTTACCTGGGGATTGTATGCCCCCCCCCCCCCCCAAAAAAAAAAAAAACCAAACAAACCAGAAAATCACATTGTATGATTTCTAATTATTTAATTTGGATTTTATTGCATGAAATAAGTATTTAATACAATAGGAAAACAGAACTCTAATTGGTATAGAAACTTTTGTTACAGAGGTCAGACGTTTGCTATAGCTCTTTTTACCAAGTTTGCACAGCCTACAGCAGGGATTTTGGTGCTCTCCTCCTTACAGATCTACAGATCTTCTCCAGATGTTTGGGGCTGTTGTTGGGCTCACCTCCCCCCCCCCCCCCAAAAAAACCCACCAATTTGTTAGGTGCAGATCTGGAAACTTGCTAGGCCACTCCAGGACCTTGAAATGCTTCTTATGGAGCCACTTTTAGTTGCCCTGGCTGTATGTTTCTGATCATTGTCATGCTAGAAGACCCAGTCACAGCCCATCTTTAATGCTTTTACTGAGGGAAGGAAGTTGTTGGCCAAAATCTCGCAATACATGACCCCATCCATTCTCCCTTCAATACAGGGCAGTCGTCCTGTCCCATTAGCAGAAAAGCACTCCCAAACTGATGTTTTCACCCTCTTGCTTCATGATTGGTATTTCTTCTTGGGGTTGTACTCATCCTCCTTCCTCCAAACACAGTGAGTGGCTTTAATACCAAAAAGTTCTATTTTGGTCTCATCTGACCACATGACCTTCTCCCATGCCTCCACTGAATCATCCAGATAGTTATTGGTGAACTTCAAATGGGCCTGGACATGTGCTGACGTGAGCAGGGACATCTTGCGTGACCTGCAGGATTTTAATCCAGAACAGAATAGTGTTCCAAACTATAATATTTGAGACTGTGTTTCCAGCTCTGTTCAGGTGATGGACCAGGTCTTCCCATGTAGTTCTGTACTGATTCCTGACCTTTCTCAGAATCCTCCTTACCCCACAAGGCAAGATCTTGCATGGAGCCTCAGACCGATTAAAATTTACAGTCATCTTGTGTTCCTTCCATTTTCTAATAATTGTACCAACAGTTGTTGCCTTCACACCAAGCTGCTCGCCTATTGTACTGTAGCTCATCCCAGCTGGTTCAGGTCTACAATTTTGACCCTGGGGTCCTTAGACAGTTCTTTGGTCTTGGCCATGGGGGAGAGGTTGGGGGGGGGTGTGTGTGGACAGGTGTCTTTTCTACAGGCAACAAGTTCAAACAGGTGCAATTAATGCAGGTAATGAGTGCGGAGTAGAGAGAAAATAACAGGTCTGTGAGAGCCAGACTTCCTACTGGTTGGTAGGAGATCAAATAATTTGCCTGAAATATTTTAAAGGAACCTGTCATCAGACATTTTGCACTAAACCTAAACGTTTCCCCCTCTGCAGCTCCTGGGCTGCATTCTAGCAATGTTCCTGTTTTGTGCCCCCTTTCTGACGAAAATAAAGACTTTGTAAAGTGGTACCTTTTGGTATTCAGATCTTGATAATGGTACACGGGGGCGGGCTCTCTGGTGTCCATTAGTCGGCCTCCCTGTCTCTTTAGGCCGTCCCCCATCGCGCAATTTCAAAGAGGTGACGTGGGTAAGCTGGCCAGCGCTTGCGCAGAACGGTGGAGGCGGCGATGGAAGCGCGGGCATGAGATTATGAACGGGTACTTGCTGATAGTCACGGCGCTGCCCATAATCTCGCACATGCGCAACACGTCACCAGCGGTCACACTGTTCACATTGCACAGTCCCACGGGAGTGGCACGGCGCATGTGCGAGATTATGGGCGGCGCTGTGAGTTTAATCAGCAAGTACCCGCCCATAATCTCATGCCCGCGCTTCCATCGCCGCCTCCACCGTTCTGCGCAAGCGCTGGCCAGCTTACCCACGTCACCTCTTTGAAATTGTGCGATGGGGGACGGCCTAAAGCGACAGGGAGGCCGACTAATGGACACCAGAGAGCCCGCCCCCGTGTACCATTATCAAGATCTGAATACAAAAAGGTACCACTTTACAAAGTCTTTATTTTTGTCAGAAAGGGGGAACATAAACAGGAACATTGCTAGAATGCAGCCCAGGAGCTGCAGAGGGGGAAACGTTTAGGTTTAGTGCAAAATTTCTGATGACACGTTCCTTTTAACAATCATACAATGTGATTTTCTGTTTTTTTTTTGTTTTTTTTTCTGTCAGTTGAAGTGCACCTACAATAAAAAGTGCAGTACAGTATGACAAGGTGATCCTTGTACTGAAAATGACTGTGCACCTTTGCTGTAAAGCATAGACCTCTGACAAGTCTTTGTTACCAGCTCGATACTTCTGGCTTTAATGTTGCTATATAGAATCCTGATCAAGTTCCTTAGCTAAAATACAAGGTTTGTGTCTTTTGATGCGGTAATCGTTAAGAGACCGCCTCACGGCCTATTGCATAGTGCAGATGTGATGTGAGTCGGTGTATTATCTTATCTATAGAAAAATATTGACATTGCGGTTTTCCCTCTGGCTACTTGAGCAGACACGCTGGGCTGGTGGCTCCTGTTCTGCTCACTTGTTAGTTTTGTGGTGTAATATGGGACAAGATGAGCCAAGTGCTAATTTTATAATTAGTGTGGCTAAGTTACTGACTATTCTATTATGTAAACTTTGGCATGACTACAACACTGTAGAGGTGTACGCATGTCCTATGCTCCTGCCAGCGGGATGGGACTACACTTACATTCTTCAAGAAGTGAAGTCTATTTAACAATTATGTAATATAGCGCCCTAAAAGGCTATAAATGTATAATTTTATTTTTATTTGACACATTGCTTGTTTAAGTTCCCAAATTTTTCAGTTGTACTATTTTTTTGTATGTGTTATTCTCGTTGCTGGGTGTACTTCAGCTCCTGACATCTGACAGCATACTGCTCCTGGCTGTCCAAACTTTTTGCTTGACCTTGCTATCCTCCCGGTGGTGGAGACGGCATGAGAAAGCATGAAAGCACCCAAATCTACAGGAAGGTTGGGTCATACAGGCTGCCAGTATATGAATGTAGACGGTAAGCACACGGAGGAGGGCAGGAATCATACACTTCTTTGCATCGGTGTCTTGTCACTACAAGCATCTTGTAGGCTGTAGGAGGAATCTATACACAAATGAAGCCACAATTACAGAAGAGCGCTAATGAAGGAACAATACTGAGCATGCAGAACTGACATACCTTATGTATTAGAGGGACAATCCAGGAAAACTGTCTGAATCTAGGAGTTAAATCTTTACGGGGGTCTGAAAATAAAAGAAGATAGAGTGAAACATCTCAAAGCTATCCATAGCCTTCACACCGTGCTCCACCGCCTATACTCTGCTTCCAATGTGGAGGCCCAAGGAAGGATTTTTAATTAGCTTCAACATTTAAAATTTCTTTTGTATAGAATGCTCGAAGCAATGAAGGCTAAATACATGAGACAACTCATTCATTATCTTAGGTTGTTTGGGATTTTCATGACAGCATAAGCTTTTAGATGTACAAAATGGCAAACCCCATTATACTTGCCCATTCCAGGTGCAGTGATGCCCCTCCGATAGTGCCCCAGTTTTTGTTGCCAGCCTACAGTGGAGACCTCATGACTACAGTGCAGGTATCTTTGGAAGCCAATCACTGGGCGCAGCAGCTCATGCCATCTACATTTGAATTGCCGTCCTCTGTTATTGTGGGGTGCAGCCAATCAATAAAAATCAGGGCAGCAGTGGAGAAGCATCGCTGGACTTGGCCATCGCTGCAGCAGTGTTGATTCTCCCGTGTGAGAGAATTTGATCGATTCTGGTAATGCCACTCCGATCAAACTCTGAATGGAGTGTGATCCGATTCTCTCAAATTAGAGAATCATGGCAGTGTCAAGAGAAAAGAGAACAAAATCTCTCCATGTTCTCCATTCTGAGTCCGCAGATGTTGTCAGAGTGCAGTTTAAGGCCATATGCACACGTTGCTTTTTTGTTTTTTTTTATGCGTTTTTCACTATATGCAGTATATCAGCAGGGCCCCCATTACCAGTATAAAGACAGCCAAAGCTTTTCCACAGAAATCACAGGCAGTATACAAAGCTGAAGCATTCCCACCATACTCACATCCAGCTTTAAGAATCTCCTCTGACAGGTATCATCCTGCCTCCATCTTACCATACTTAACCCCTTCACGATTTTGGCTGTACTGGTATGTCCAAGGTCATGTCCTTTAATGTGGGCTCGCTCGGCGAACAATCAGTTTCCCTTCGCGTCGACTGATCTTCTGTACAGCAGAAGTGATCAGCATGTATTAGCTTGAAGGGAACTAGTAAAAACAATAGAATATGTGCAAAAAAAAATTCTGAATATTAAAAAACACAAGTCCAAATCCCTTTTCCCCTTTATCAAAGCCCTTTTGCCCCATTGAACATAAAACAAAATACTCATTTGCTATCGTAGTCTTCAGAAATGCCCGATCTAGCGAAATATAACATGAAATAATCTTAGCGAGGAAAAAAAATCAAAATGGCAGAATTTTATTTTTTTTTATCACTGCAATATTGTAATAGCAGACAATAAAAACATTGTAACTACTTACAAATGGTATAACTATAAACAACGTCAGCTTAAGACTCAAAAAAAATAAGCAGTCACTGAGTCAGAGATCCCAAAAAATGAGAATGTTACGGGTCTCGGAAAATGTTGACAAATATTCAGTTTTGTTTTTTTTCTCGCCATTTACATGTGTGCTATCTACAGACTCGAATTTCTGTGTACTTTCGTCAGGTGGTGTGCACTGCATGTCTTGTCTGGACACTTTTTAAGGGATTTTACTACACTTGGATTTACATTATAACCTTTGGTGCTGTGCCTGTGTAAATTTAAACAGCTCAGTTTATACCACACAATGTATCTCTAGGCACTGTGGTTATTTCTCTACTTGCAGACCCTCCATATACAAAGTGAGCGGGTGTAATGTACATCTTAATCATTTCTGAGCATTATCATGAGTGTTCACTTGCGTATTAGATGTCAGGCGGCTCTAAAACCATTAGATTGAGCTCCTTGTGTATACATATCATGTGCTTTGTATCTCTCTGTGCACCTCAGGCTGACTAGTGATTATAATATACCGTTCCCAGCTAGTCCACTTAAGTGATGTGCTTTACCTGTTCATGAAATGGCCATCACACCTGTGAAATCCCGATTCATATTATTGTATGCAAAGCATCCAGTACCTGTAGGTCCTATCATCTTTGATTTTATTAATAATAATAATTTTATTCATATATAGCGCTATTAATTCCACAGCGCTTTACATGCATTGGCAACACTGTCCCCATTGGGGCTCACAATCTAGAGTCCCTATCTGTATGTTTTGGAGTGTGGGAGGAAACTGGAGAACCCGGAGGAAACCCACGCAAACACGGGGAGAACATACAAACTCCTTGCAGATGTTGTCCTTGGTGGGATTTGAACCCAGGACCCCAGCGCTGCAAGGCTGCAGTGCTAACCACTAAGCCACCGTGCCACCCATTAACAGCCTGTCTTTCTATTTGCTACCACATACCTACTTGTGTCTTTAAGTGGTTTCCAATCTAAGAAAAAAAAAGCTGTTTGCTGTACCTGGTGCTAATGTATTATTTATTATTAATAATAAATTAATATTTTTTATTCCATATATTCCATAGCGCTTTACATGTGAAAGGGGTATACAAAATAGGGACAAGTGCAATAATCCTAAGGCTGTGTTCACACACTGCGTTTTTGACCTGCGTTTTTGGTCCGTTTTTGCTGCAGGAATTTCTTGAGAAATTCTTGTAACCTTTCTGCAGACATTCCCCAGCAAAACCTATGGCAAAAAAAATTAGCTGTGTGCACACTGCGTTTTTTTCTTAAAATTCTTTCAGTAGATTTTCTTAAGAAAAAGAATGAGCATGTCACTTCTTTTCTGCAGCTAACTGCGTTATTTGCCATAGATAATTGGCACAATAACGCAGGGAGCAACCAGTGGTAAAAATGCACCGAAAACGCGGCAAAAACGCAGGTGCACTAATCCTTCACTCTTAAGAAATTTCTTAAGAAAAATCATTTTTCTAGTGTGAACATAGCCTAAACAATACAAGGCACACAGGTACAGGAGGAGAGAGGACCCTGCCCGCGAGGGCTCAGTCTACAAGGGATGGGTAATGCAGACAGCCACGAGCCACTCATCGTGAGTCCGTGAGCCACAGGTTGGGGACCCTTCATCTAGAGCCAGAGATGAAAGTATACAGTTCCCTTCCATTTTTAAAGGGGTTTTCCACTGTGTTAAGTAAAACTTGTTACAATCAAAACTATCCCCTTTCCTGAGGAGTGTTGGAACTCTGTTCATGCAACTCTGGCCCATGCCAAACTACCAGCATCACATCTGGCATGGACTGCAGCCCTCATATGACCGCACCCATGCACAAGATGCCAACAGTCCGGTGGGTGACACAGCTGAGAGTGCAGGTGCTGTGCTACTTTGAGAAGGATGGATTTTTTTATTATTAAATCTCCTGAGCCGCCTTGACTTTTCTCCAAAATAGGACTATTATGTAGTGTAGCGAGACCCCAGTTACACTTGTTTGTGTACTGCAGAATGACCTCTACACAATATACGACAAAGCTGAAATTGACTGTGAAGGTCACGGTACGTTTTGTCTTCAGGTCTGAATGAAGCGTACTGCAGGAACGTTTTACGACTTGCTCCAGGCAGATGGTCATAAGGACGTGCACCTTCTCCAAAGGAGTAATCCTTTCCCTGCTCTCGTGTGTTTACTGTTATTTATGTCCTAGAACCTTCACATGGCAGTTTTGTGAGGCCTGGAGGCTTCAATGTTTGACAGGTAAGGTATTAAGCTGCGTGGAAACACAGTGATGTCATAATCAGGTTAGGAAGGCTTACAAGCTGTTCTTAAATCCCCACTAAATTGACTTTCTCCTATGTAGAGCAGACAGACCTCTTATACAATCAGCCCTTTGCTCAGGCCTGTTCCCCTTCGCTGCTGCAGCCGGTGTGAAGGGAATTCACTTTCTGATGTTGGGAAGGGATTACTTATTTTCCTACAAAGTAGAATTTTGAAGTCTTGAATATTAAATATAAATGTTTCATATCAGAGGTGAGTTTCTCAGTGTAAAGAGGATAGACCTGACCTTTGTGGACATTCTGGCCTCTGCACTAGGAGGGAAGGATGGATTGTAAGTAATGGGACTCATTGTTTTTGGCTTTTGGCGTTGATTTTTGTAGCGTCCACTGCACCTACTGGTACAACTTTACTTCAAGAGCGACACCTAGTGGCTGGCAGGGATTCCAGCATTGCATGTAATGTACCATATTGAAGTCTTTGCACTGTTAATGACCTGAATTTTAGAAATGCCAGGACACTTTCAGAAAACATGAGCCTTGTATATATAAATGGCAGAATAGAAAACCATTAAATAGTGGAAAATCGCAAATGATCTCACAGAAATGTTCTAGTGAATCAAATTAATTAGCTCTTCTAATTGGACGCCACAGTGTCATCTCCAAGTAACATGGCAGGCTCCTTTCCAAAACCTCGGCTAGCGGAGCATTTCCTTCAGACAGGAGAAAAATCTGAAGCTTTGTTTTATTCGTGGTTTTCAACCTTGTGCCTCGTACCTTTCCAGCGCAGCAGAGACTGCTCCAGCTCCTTACCAGGGTTCCCTAGTCTTGTCTGTCTTGTCCGGCGTGTGAGAGGCTTCCTCCTGGTTTTAATTACATGCCCTATTTAGTTGAATAATTTTGGTTAATGGAGGTAATTGTACCTGCCATTCATTGGGCAAATATAATCTCCTTTTTGTCTTTCACTTTTTACCCAGTTTTGGGAAAATAATTGAATGAAAAGTGAACAAAGCCTACTAATTTTAGTCTAAACTACCGCTTGTGCATACTATTCCATAACTAATGCCGCCCAAGCCACAAGTATATCCTGCAGCCAATCAGCCTAGTCATGTAGTGTATTTATTAAAGGAGTGATTCAGTCTTGAGTAATTTATAACAAATTATGTGGGCAGAACTTGTTTAGTTTTCTGGATGATGACAAAAATCAAGCAGTTCATGGCTTTTCACACCCTAAGGTGTACTTCTCACATAGCGAGATTGCTAGCAAGATCGCTGCTGAGTCACATTTTTTGTGACGCAGCAGTGACCTCATTAGCAATCTCACGGTGTGTGACACTGAGCAGCGATCTGGCCCCTGCTGTGAAATCGCTGCTCGTTACACACAGTGCTGGTTCATTTTTTGGACGTTGCTCTCCCGCTGTGAAGCACACATCGCTGTGTTGGACAGCGAGAGAGCAACGATCTGAATGTGCAGGGAGCCGGCTTGTTGGCTCCCTGCACACGTAGCCAGAGTACATATCGGGTAAATAAGCAAAGCGGTTTGCTTATTAACCCGATGTGTACTCTGGCTAGTAGTGCAGGGAGCCAGCGCTAAGCAGTGTGCGCTGGTAACCAAGGTAAATATCGGGTAGCAAGCGCTTAGTTACCAGATATTTTCCTTAGTTACCAAGCGCAGCATCGCTTCAACGTGTCGCTGGGGGCTGGTCGCTGGTAAGATCTGCCTGATTGACAGCTCACCAGCAACCATGTGGTGACACACCAGCGATCCTGACCAGGTCAGATCGCTGGTGGGATCGCTGGAGCGTCGCTGAAGTGACGGTACCCTAAGGATGTATACACTTGTATGCAATCTAGAGTTTGTGTTAGCTTAAAGGGCGTCTCTGCAAATAAAGACCGTTCAGGTCATACACTAGTGTTTGTGCACGCTTGGTGTGGTGGAGCAGTTCAGTACATCGTCCCATCTACTTGTTTACTGCCTTTCTCTGGATGCTCAAAAGGGCAGAGATTAGTTGTAAAACAAATGCATAGTTCGGTGCACCTATTTGGCCCCACCAAGGCTGACCCAAATGTCTGTGCTTGATTTGAACAGTCATTTTGTGCTAACTCATTTTACCTGTACTGATTTATTGTAACGAGAGTGAGCCCCATAGAGGGTGTACCATTACTGTATTTGCCCACAGAGGATTGGTTAGGCTTGATGCTATTGTAGCAATCCTTCAGCGGTAAGATGTATTGGATTGCGAGGGAGAGAATTTGTGACATCAAATCTTTAGTATCTTGTGAGCGATGATATAAAACTGTTGTAGCTACTCAGTTTTGTTTTAGATTAGTCTATGCAGAGGTTTTTTTTTTTTATACTTCACAAATGCTTTTCCCCTCCCCCTCTTACCTGAATATTTCTTGTATGGTATGGTGAATATGTATAACCTACAGCATATCCTGATCCTGTATGCAAGCTGATGGAGGGAAGATGGTTTTCTTTCCATTTAGAAGTCTCCAGGGTGGATAAAAATCAATATTTTTTTTTTTTTTTTAAAAACAAAAAAATCGGATTTTTTTTTTATTTAAATCGGATTTTTTTCAATAAACTGCTTTTTGAGGAAAATATTTTACCATCCAAAGATTCTTCCATCATGAGATAAAGCTGAGTTGTTTAACTCAGTAGAATAAAGGCTGTATATGTGTAACATTCACAATGCCATGCTCTTCCAGAGGTTTCTGTAGGATTAGTGGGCAGTTTCTCTCCTATATTATCACAGACGCTCGCTTTACTTACGCAGTTCTCAAAACTGAATTTGACTCCGCAGAGACAGCATTGCTGTTCTTTTCTTGTACTGTCTTGTCCTGATGAAGAAGGCGGCTATGCCTTCGAAACGCGTTGACTCGTGCCAATAAAGGAAAGGATTTTACCATATCCCTTGGAATCGTGGTTTCTAGCGCAGCATCAAACCCGGTTTTTCTCTCATCCATCTTGGGATCAAGTGTATGACCGAGAAATCGAGCAATGTGCAACAGCTCTAGAGGGTAAAATTGTTTACTCCACCCATTGACACTTAGGTTATGTCCACAATGATCCTATTGTATGTGCTTGTATAACAACAGAAGAAGGTAAAGTCTTCCTTGCACAAACAACTGATACGTCAGGAAATGCACACACAGCAGAATACTTACAAGAAGTGGCAGTAAAAGCTATAACGACATGTGAACAAAAATTCAAATGTCTAGTACACAGTTTGGTCACTGACAATGCTGCAAACGTATCCAAGATGAGAAGAGATTTAGAAGAGCAGGGAGGGAATACAAAGCTGCTAATAACATATGGTTGCAGTGCTAATTTGCTGCACCTCTTAACCAAAGACTTAAGTGTTCCAGAAATAAAGGCTAATGTTGTTGAAATTGCTAAATACTTCCGTAATAATCATTTTGCTGCAGCAGCTCTGAAAATGATGGGTGGAACCAAGCTAACGCTCCCACAAGATGTTAGATGGAACTCTGTGGTGGACTGTTTTGAGCAGTATATCAAAAACTGGCCTATTCTGATGACACTTTGTGAAGAAAATCGAGATAAAATAGATGGCACTGTCACGGCCAAAATCCTCAACATTGGGCTTAAGAGAAATGTTGAACATATGCTGAGCTTCCTGAAACCCATCTCTCAAGCTTTAAACAAAATACAGAAAAATAGCTGTTTTATTGCGGATGCTGTTGACATTTGGAAGGAACTGAGTGAACACTTAAAAACAGAACTACACATGGACAGAATTAAATTACAAGCAGTAAACAAACGAATGGGACAAGCACTGACTCCAGCTCATTTTTTGGCAAATATTGTCAATATTCAATATCAGGGTCAAAACCTAAGTGCTGAGGAAGAGGAGTTAGCTATGACATGGGTATCCAGCAATCATCCATCTTTAATGCCAACTATAATAAACTTCAGAGCTAAGGGGGAACCATTCAAGAAATATATGTTTGCTGAAGATATTTTAAGGAAGGTCACACCAGTAAACTGGTGGAAGTCACTTAAGCGCTTGGATTTAGAGACTGTTCAAGTAATGATTTCACTTTTAACAGCAGTAGCTTCTTCTGCAGGCTTTGAAAGAATATTCTTCCTTTGGACTCATTCATTCTAAATTGAGAAATCGGTTGGGACCCAATAAAGCAGGAAAGCTTGTTTTTTCTTTTCCAGATTATGAATAGGAACAAAGAAGATGATGAAGATGACGACAAGTGAGCTACAGAGGACAGCAGGGACAGTAGTATTTAAGTTTTTCATGTGTCGGCTGGGCTGACAGTCTAAGTTTCTTAAAATATATATATATATATTTTGTTTAGCCAAATTGGTTAACAAACATGGATGTTTGTTTAGGCAAATAACTTATCCTGTAATGTTATTGTTTCAGTTGAATAAATCTATTTAAATTGTTAAGGTCAGGATTATTTTTCTCCTTCCTAAGTACAACAGAACAGTGGTGTCCAAATATGAATGATTAACCCATTAAACTGGGGAGAAAAAAGTAATATAAAAAGTGATTCTAAAAATCTTCATCTACTTGCATGTTAAAGTAGCAAGAACTAGTTTAGGTAGAAACTTTGATTTAAATCACTGATTAAAATCAAGCCTTACTGACTAGTGATTTAAATCAGTTAGATTTAAATCAAATCCACCCTGGAAGTCTCACACAGTATCTGTATAGAAGAGCCTGTTGCAGGTGGGGACAGCCTGAAAGGCAACAGCCAGTGTGAGATCAAAGGAATACGAGAACCTAAAGAGTATAATCACACACACCTAAAGCTGGACATACATGTGAGATAACGATTGTTGGCATTGTCATCTGGCAGAATCTCTCCCAACTAACACACGTACTCAGCTCTGTTGCATGTTCGTGTGCTTTGGTGAGAGAATATGCGGCTGCTAGATTCCTGACAGTAGCTTATCTTCCATGTAAACAAAAGCATCGGCCATCGAAATTCCAATAGCTGAATCCTTCTCTTCCCAGTATAAACGTCAAGGAAAATTGGGAAGCGGCCTCCATGTGAAGCAAAAGGCTAGCTGAAGGCACAGAAATTGGGAGGTTTGGGCAACTGTCCTATTGTGTGTTTGGGGTGATCTTAAGGAGTTTTCCAGGCTTATCACAAAAGTGTGCAGTCACTTTGTGACACAATGCATGCTGTGAAGATTCTCCAGTGGTGAGATCTGGTAACATTCTGACTAGATTATGCATGGGGCCAGGCCTCACCACTGGAGATGTGACCACAAGTATGTGTTGTGACTAGATTATGCATGTGGCCAGGCCTCACCAC
This sequence comes from Anomaloglossus baeobatrachus, assembly GCF_048569485.1. Lineage (NCBI taxonomy): Eukaryota > Metazoa > Chordata > Amphibia > Anura > Aromobatidae > Anomaloglossus > Anomaloglossus baeobatrachus. The sequence continues at coordinate 308,375,129 of NC_134355.1, forward strand.
TGGAGATATGGCTACAAGTATGCGACTAGTGTGCATGGGGCCAGGCCTCACCACTGGAGATGTGACCACAAGTATGTGACTAGATTATGCATGGGGCCAGGCCTCACCACTGGAGATGTGACCACAAGTATGTGACTAGATTATGCATGGGGCCAGGCCTCACCACTGGAGATAAGACCACAAGTACGTGTCGTGACTAGATTATGCATGTCGCATACTTGTGGCCACATCGCTCAGTCGTGGGGTGTGCTTGCACCCGGCGCTCACTGTGTTCTGAGTGGTGACTGAAGTTGCTCTTCTATGACTGAAAGCAGACAGCCTCCAGAAAGAAAACGTTATTTGGACACTATACCCATACGTTTAGTGAGATGGTTTAATATTGTAATGCTATTAGCCTGTAGATTAACCCCATGGCTACAGGGTAGTTAGTAACATGATGGGTTTCCTTTAATCTATTGTCTACCACACTGTTCTCAAGATGCTGTGAACCTACAACTTCAAGGTTTTTGGCAATGCGGACATTTCTGAGATTTGTAGTTTTGCAAAACCTAGAGAGCTAATAGGTTGTACAGCTCATCTATAGTGTAAAGTCTGTCAAAAAGCACCCAGGTTGCTCAATTCCCCTTTTACTCTGGCATATTTCTATAACTTGTACATATTAAAATGCTCCTGTCATCGTATACGCCTTACCTGATGCTTGTAAGAATGTTTAGTCAGTGGGGATCCTTCTTTCATGCTGAAATTCTGAATAATCCAAAGCATTTCACAATTAGTTTGTCCCTGTTTGTCAGCCTGGTTTGCAATGTGATGTTTTGTGAATTTAAATGATTCCCTTTTTACTAGTAGCTTATTTTTAATGGTTTCCTCTAATAATAGCGACAAAAGGGAACTACAGGGTCCATGGTAGCGCCTTTCTATGTGGCTAAATAGGAACTGAACAAAGAGTGCTAAATAAGTAACCCCCCTACAGATGTCCCGCTGATCAGTATAAAGCAAGTTTCCCTAATTCTGTCACATGGCTCGTTTCCATTTTTTTTTTATTTTTATTGCTGCAGTTAGGCAGCCCACAGCTTCCGCTGGACACAATTATAATTAGCAAATCTGTCCCTTTTTTTTTTTTTTTTTTTATATATTCAATCTGTGCAGAATGTTTTCTAATAAGGCATATATGGGTGCACAGGGTCATGCATGCATATAGTACTCATAAAAGCAATTTTTCATGTAAGGGAAAAATCAGTTAAGTGCTGTGGTTCCCTAGTTAGAATTTTACACCTGGGATAGTCGGGTAACAATATTTGTGGCTGTTTGTCACCCAGCTTTTCCGAAAAGTAAGCTTAACAGGTTGTCTAATACTTCACATTGATGGCTTAGGCTGCTTTCACACATCAGTTTTTTGCCATCAGGCACAATCCGGCAAAAACATGAAAAAACGGATCCGGCGTCTGCTGCCGCCGGATCCGTTTTTTCCCCCATACACTTTCATTAGCGCCGGATTGTGCTGGATGGCCTTGCTTTTCATCCGTTTTTTTTCCTTGTCCGGCAGCCGGATGAAATGTTGAAGTGAACATTTTTGTGTCCGGCAAAAAAACAGATCGCGCCGGATCCAGTGCCGTAAGGTGTGTTTTATAATGGAAGCCTATGGACGCTGGCTCCAGCGTAATGCGGCAAAAACTGATTTGACCACCGGATCAGTTTTTTTTAACTGAGCATGCTCAGTATCAAACCGGATCTGTCAAACTGAAGGAACTGATTGAAAAAACTGATGCAACAGATCCGTTTTTTTTCGACGGATCCGTTGCATCAGTTTTTTCGCTGGATCGTGCCTGATGCCAAAAAACTGGTGTGTGAAAGCAGCCTAAGGCTACTTTCACACATCCGGCTTGAGCCCTGCGGCTCAATCCGGCTGTGCAAGCTATGCAACGGATGCGGTGAAAACACCGCATCCTTTGCATAAGTTTTTCCCATGCGGCCCGCCCGGTTTTTGCCGCTTGCGGCATGCTACTGAGCATGCGCAGTGGCAAAAACCGCATGCGGCGGCCGAATGCGGTATTTGCCGCATCGCGCCGCATCCGGCCGCCATAGGCATGCATTGAGAGATGCACCGCATCGGACGAATGCGGCGCGATGCGGTTTTTTTGCCGCACGAAAAAACGTGCTAGGCAACGTTCCATCCGGCCGCCGCATCGGCTAAATCTGCCGCATGCGGCAAAAACCGGATGGAACGCAAGGCCATGCGGCACAATGCGGCACTAATTAAAGTTATGCAGGAAAATCGCAACCGGCAGCAAAAAAAACCGGTTGCGATTTTCCTGCAAAGTGCCGGATTGTGCCGCAGAAGAAAAACCGGAGGTGTGAAAGTTCTCTTATAGTGATCTTTGCTTCCAGATGGTCATTTGAGAGAGGGAGCTCCCTTGTTAACTATTGGCACTCCACAATCATGTAGTCCAATTGGTTGCCAAGTAATGGTCTCAGGATCAGCCCTGATTTTGGAAGGGTTTATCTGACCTTTTGTCAATGTGAGAGTGGCATATCGAATACCCTGTAATGCAGAAGTACTACAGAATATGAGGCCACTGATCAGGCTAGTGAAAGCTTTAAAGGGAACCTGTCCCCAGATTTGTACCCTATAATCTGCGGCCACCACTAGTAAGCCCTTATATGCAGCATTCTAGATTCAGGGCTGTGGAGTCGGTAAGGCTACTTTCACACATCCGGTTTGAGCACTGCGGCTCAATCCGGCTGTGAAACCTATGCAACGGATGCGGCGAAAATACCGCATCCTTTGCATAAGTTTTTACATGCGGCCCGTCCGTTGTTTTCCGGTTGCGGCACGCTACTGAGCATGCGCAGTGGAAGAAACCGCATCGGCTAAATCTGCCGCATGCGGCAAAAACCGGACGGAACGCAAGCCCATGTGGCACAATGCGGCGCCAATGCAAGTCAATGCTGGAAAAACTAAATCGGCAGCAAAAAAAACTTTCGTTTTTTTTCAGCAGAGCACCGGATTGTGCCGCACTGCTACAGCCAGATGTGTGAAAGTAGCCTAAGCCAAACCTTCGACTCGGACTCCTCAATTTCCCTTGCACCGACTCCACGACTCCGACTCCCACATATATTGCTTATAGTTAAGTGAAAAATGTATTGCAGTACAATGTGAAAATCAGACATTTAATCATTTTTATGATAAAATAATCAAGATCTTTAAATAGAACATAAAATATATTTATTGGAATACAACTTTAGAACACAAACTTGTATGCTTGTATAATATAAAATTACATATTGTATTACAATTTACAATTTATTAGTTTTGTGTTCTAAAGTTGTATTCCAATAAATATTTTTTATGTTCTATCTAAATATCTTGATTATTGTCACCTTTCAGGTGGTGGTTTTTTAAAAAGCTGATCTGCATTTGCAGCTGAAAAACATATCCTCAAAACGCAGCAAAAACGCTGTGTGAATGTAGCCTTAGATCAGGAACAGAACAGACATTTATAGGACATTTCATAAGTTTCCCAAATTCCCATGAAAAAATGTCGGTGCATTTTATACTGACTCCGACTCCACCAAAATGAGCTCCGACTCCGACTCCACAGCCCTGTCTAGAATACTGTATATATTATAAAGTGTCCAGGTCGATCCATATAAGCAAAAAACTTACCTGCTGGCTGGTCCGGTCCGATGGCTTCACTGATCTGTAGGTCGCTTCTCTCTTCTTACGATCGCTTTTGTTTTGCTTCGTCTAAATGACGCGCCCTATGTCATCCACACAGTGTCCTCCATTGCACTCCTGCACACACTGACTTCTCTTTGCCCTGCTGAGGGTAGATCAGAGTATTGAAGTGCACATGCGTGTGTAGTCTGTGACCTTTCCCTGTGCATTACTTTGCTCATAAGAAGATGGGAGGCGCTGGACCGATAACCGCCTGACCTTCACGCAGGTGAGTATATTAAAACTGTTTTTTATGTTGTATAGATTGTACAGATAATGTAAGCGAGAATTCATTGGATTCAGAGTCTCTTTGCCTCAATCATGCTGCTTTCAGATGAGGTATTAAAAATTTGCTGACAGTTTCCCTTTAAGGGCTTATTCGCATGTAACTGCAGAATATTCTGCAGCGATTTGACAGGTCAAATCGCTGCAGAAACACTGCATAATGAATGCAGTTTTTTTGTTAAAAGCCGATTTCATGCGCTCTGGCTGCTGCCCCCCATAGAGTGGGAGCTGCATCCAGAACGCACAAATAATTGACATGCAGCTTTTTATGAACGCACAGATTTGAGACAGTTTTAGCTCCCAAATTGCTGCGCTCATAAAAGCAACGTGCGCACGTATCATGCACAATCTACATAGATTGTGCTCAGGACGCATGTATTTAGGCTGCAGTGCTATACGCAGCGTAGATGCATGTGAGTACGCAACGTGCGCATGAGCCTTAAGGCTGGAGTCACATTAGCGTATGGCCTCCGATGTGAGAGCATCAGATGTGATATGCTAATGATCCCGATTCCTGCTCTGCTGTGAACATGAGCAGAGTGTCTTGCAATCAGATCACAGCTGCGGAGGAGGGGAAGAGTAATCAAATGGAGCTCTCGGCTCAAGATCTCATCTGCACATGCACCACCTCCAGCCCAGCAGCGCACTTAAAGAAAATGGTGCCTGGAGGTGATGCGTGCGCAGATGAGATCTCAGCTAGTCATTGAGCCGACAGCTCAATCTGCGCTTGCGCCGACTCCAGGTGCCATTATTTGAATATGCACCACCAACCTAAGGATGGCCCCTGCCTCACCGCCCCTACAGCACAGCAGCCCCCAGCACTTAAGGATGGTCACTGCTTCACCTCACTGCCCGCAGCCCCCAGCACAGCAGTTTCTGGATATTGCTTGCCTCAAGCCACTCGCAGCAAGCATCTGGGACACCTGCCGTGCCATCGCCTTGCTCAACCACCGCCCCACCATCGCCTTGCTCAACCACCGCCCCTGCCTCAATGACCTTGCTCCTCCACTGCTGCTGCCCCCATACGGGAAGACACCACTGTATTATAAAACGGACCGATTTTTTTTTTTTTTTTTTCTCAAAATTTGGGGTGCATCTTATAATCTGGTGCAGTTTATAAACTGAAAAATATATTTGTGTACCAAGGTTCAGGGACTGTCTGAAGTAAAACTGAAATAAGGCGTTTTATGGGTCTGGATATTCAGAAATTCATGAAGAACAACATGTTGGGAAAAAAAAATGTAAGTTTTGTGAAAAGAGCCTGGTACGTTGCAAAGAAATATTTAGGTAACCACAAAGATAAACAATTTAAGTCCATCATGGAGAACGTACTGGGCTGTCTGAGGAATTTGAAGTTACAATTTTAAGTTTCCATGTGGACAACCTAACTGGGAAACCTTGGTGCTGTTAGCGAAGAGCAAGGAGAAAGATGTCATCAGGATATCCTGGAGATGGCACGAGGATGGCAAGGTGGATGGAACGTGAACATGATGGGGACTACTGCTGGATGCTTCACAGAGAGGAGCCGCAGCCTTCTAGAAGAGAAAAGGTATCGGGAAGCTTTCTAGAGAAAAGGACTAGAATTGATGTTCAATAATGTTGCAGAATGTGTAATTTATGTAGACATAATGTGTCCATTTTTGGCTACAATAAAGACTTAAATCTTGCTTTTAATAATGTCACACGTGGTTTATGCAAAATCCATACATACATGATAAAAATAGATGTGTTTTTTGAAATTGTGGAATAAGTAAACATAATAAATCATTTGGATTTGTAAAAATGTTCATAAACCCAAACTTTGCTTACCTGTGCTAATAGCGGAGGTAGAAACTGCGCTAAGCGTTACATCACAAGATCTAACATTTGACTGAAACCCGATCTGCTGCCTCCCAATCTGAAAGGGTTACTATGGTTACCAAGGTTACGCTGCCACAGCACAAGTTTGTAATGGATTTGCAGTATCCGCTCATGTAAGTCAGGATGTACGTTCTGGACACTTTCCTTGCAATCTCATCCCCAGCTTTCCACATAAGACTAATGTGTTTTGAAAGCAGTTCCCAAATGTAATGCGTCTGGATCAAGTATTGTCTGCTGCTATGAGCATCAATGAGATCAATATGGCGTACAGAAGACAATCCAGGACTATTGACTACGGAAGGGCTAAACTTTGCAAGTCCTGTACAAGTTGAGAGCATTCACAGGTATTCAGAATATAGGAAACGCTACTCACTTTTTATATCGCACTCAACAGTGACACTTGCTACTTGCGTAGACCCACAATGAGAGAGACTGGGGAAACAGTTGCTGGATACAAGCATGCACTTTTTTTTTTTCTTTTCTGGGGTTGGGGGGAGGGAATCTTCTTCAAAAAATAAAAATATCCCTTATTTTTGTGCATACTGTTTCATGGTCTATTTGTATGTATTCTAATCATGCATTCATATGTTACTTAACCCCTTAAGGACGAAGCCAGTTTTGTACTTAATGCCCAGGCCATTTTTTGCAATTTTGACCAGTGTCACTTTATAAGGTTATAACTCTGGAAGGCTTCAATTGATCCCGGTGATTCTGAGATTGTTTTTTCGTGACATATTGGGCTTCATGTTAGAGGTAAATTTAGGATGATATTTTTTTTATTTTATTTGTGAAAAAATCTGAAATTTGACAAAAATTAAAAATTTTGCAAGTTTCAAATTTTTAATTTTTATGCCCATAAACCGGAGAGTTATGTCACACAAAATAGTTAATAAATAACATTTCCCACTTGTCTACTTTAGATCAGCGCAATTTTTGAAACAAAATTTTTTGGGGTTAGGAAGTTAGAAGGGTTCAAAGTTCATCAGCAATTTCCCATTTTTTCAACAAAATTTACAAAACCATTTTTTTAGGGACCACATCACATTTGATGTGACTTTGAGAGGCCTAGGTGACAGAAAATACCCAAAAGTGACACCATTCTAAAACCTGCACCCCTCAAGGTACTCAAAACCACATTCAAGAAGCTTATTAACCCTTCAGGTGCTTCACAGGAACTAAAGTAATGTGGAATGAAAAAAAAATAAAAATTATCATTTTACCTAAAAATGTTACTTTAGCACTAATTTTCTTACTTTTTCAAGAGGTAACACCAAAAATTGGACCTCACACTGTTACCCACTTTCTTATGAGCGTGCCAATACCCCACATGTGGTCAGAAACCTTTGTTTGGGTAAATGGGAGAGCTCGGAATGAAAGGAGCAATATTTGAATTTTGGAAAGCAAAGTTGGCTGAAACAGATTGCGGGCACCATGTTGCTTTTACAGATCCCCTAAGGTACCTAAACAGCAGGAATCCCCCTCAAGTGACCCCATTTTGGAAACTAGACCCCTTAAGGCTTCTATCGAGGGGTATACTGAGCATTTTGGACCCACAGGTACTTCACAGATTTTGATAACGTTACTTTGTCATATTGAAAATTGTAATTTTTTTCTCAAAAATGTTGCTTTAGCATCAATTCTCACTTTTTCAAGAGGTAATTCCAAAAATTTGACCCAAATGTTTGTTACCCACTTTTTTGAGCGCGGTGATACCTCACATGTGGTCTGAAACCTTTGTTTGGAGAAATGGGAGGGCTTGGAACGGAAGGAGCAATATTTGAATTTTGGAAAGGAAATTTGGCTGAGAGATTGCGGGCACCATGTCGCATTTGGAGGACCCCTAAGGTACCTAAACAGCAGAAACCCCCACAAGTGACTCCATTTTGGAAAATAGGCCCCTCAAGGAATTTATCTAGATGTTTGGTGAGTACCCTGAACCCCCAGGTGCTTCACAGAAGTTTATAACGTTGAGCTATGAAAATAAAAAAATAAAATTTTACCACAAAATTGTTACTTCAACCAGGTAGCATTTTTTTCACAAGGGTAACAGGAAAAAAATCACCATGAAATGTATTCTGCAATTTCTTCTGAGTTTGGTGATATCTTATATGTGGTGGAAATCAACTGTTTGGGCACACGGCAGGTCTTGGAAGGGAAGGAGTGCAATTTGACTGAACATTTGGCTGGAATAATTGGTGGACGCTATGTCACATTTGGAAAGCCCCTAAAGTGCCTAAACAGTGGAGGCCCCCCACAAGTGACCCCATTCTGGAATCAAGAAACCTCAAGGCTTTTATCTAGGTGTATATTGAGCATTTTGAATCCACGAATACTTCACAGAATTTGATAAGCTTAGGTTGCCATATTGAAAATTTTCATTTTTTTCACAAAAATGTTTCTTTAGCATCACATTTCTCACTTTTTCAAGAGGCAACAACAAAACGTGGACCCCACAGGTTATCCAATTTCTTGTGAGCGCAGGGATACCCCATATGTGGCCAAAAACCTGTTTGGATATATGGGAGGGCTTGGAATGGAAGGAGCACCATTTGAATTTTGGAAAAGTTGAAATAAATTGCGCGCACCATGTCACATTAGCAGGGCCTCTTGGTTACCTATACATTAGAAACCCCCCACAAGTGACTCCATTTTGGAAACTGGACCCCTCAAGGATTTTATTCAGGAGTATAGTAAGCATTTTGAATCCACAGGTACTTCACAAAAATGTTGCTGTAGCAACAAATTTCTCTCTTTTAGGCTATGTGGCCATGAGCCAGCGACACGGCGTCCAGTACACAGTGTCAGCCTTCCTACAGAGATGTGAGTGTTTTCCACGGGAGAACGCAGCTGCCCATGCCCACGATTTGGGTTCAGGCTGCTGTGGACTTTAGTTCTATGCTACCTGCAGAGCACACTCATCTCCGCAGCATAAATTGACATGCTGAGGCTCTGGAAGCTGCGCCACAGGTCGGTTTATGCTGCGGAGAAAAGAAGCACAGTGGGCACGGGATTTCTAAAAATCCTTCCACTGTGCTACTACTGCACAACGCAGCGTTATGGACGCAGGGAAAACACTCTGCGCCCAAAACGCTGCAAACCCTGATTGTGGGCACATAGCCTAAAATGCTACAAACATATATAACGTCCCACCCCTCTGCATATTCTAAGCTGGCGCCCTTTAGTGCCTTTCATGTGGCACTAAAGGGTGCCTAGCCTTGTATTTAGCCCAAAAAGAAGAAAAAATAATTAAAATGACGTGGGGTCCCCCCTATTTTTGATAGCCAGCTAGGGTAAAGCAGACAGCTGTAGCCTGCAAACCACAGCTGACAGCTTCACCTTGGCTGGTGATCAATTTGGAGGGCTCCCCAAGCTGTTTTTTTTTTTTTTTTTAATTATTTATAAATAATTAAAAAACAAAAAAAACAAACGTAGGGTCCCCCCAAATTAGATCACCAGTCAAGGTGAAGCTGACAGCTGGGGTCTGGTATTCTCAAGGTGGGAAGAGCCATGGTTATTGGACTCTTCCCAGCCTAAAAATAGCAGGCCGCAGCCGCCCCAGAAGTGGTGCATCCATCAGATGCGCCAATCCTGGCGATTCGCCCCAACTCATCCCGCGCCCTGGTGCGTTGGCTAACGGGGTAATAAATGGGGTTGATACCAGGTGTGTAATGTCACCTGGCATCAAGCCCAGCAATTAGTTATGTCACAGCGTCTATTTGATACCAGACATAACTAATTGACAGTAATAATAAAAAAAAATTGACAACAAAAAAAAAATTTATTTGAAAAAACACTCCCCAAAATATTCCCTCTTTGGCCAATTTATTGAAAAGAAAAAAAAAAAAATCAAGTCCCTGCTGTAATCCATTGTGAAAGTCCCGCGGCGATTCTGGACCTTCTAGAATATGGGGGGCACGTTCAGGGAACGTATCCCCCATTTTCTAGGAGTGCTGACCATCCATTTGAGGAGAGTGGGTGTAAAGAATTTGCACCCACCCTCCCCGGGTCACAGCTACAGACTGTGCAAGCAGCAGCAGCCAGCGTCTGAATCAGACACAGGAAGCTGTCAGCCGCGCTCTGCACGTGTGACCAGCGTCTGCTGAGAAGGAGCCGGAGGAGGGGGCCGCGGGGGATCAGAGCTAACAGGTACGGGGGACACCGGGGAACACCTGGGTGGGGATAGGGGGTGACTTGGCAGCGCCTGGGGAGCAGGTTTCTGTCGTATGTGTCATAGCACATGCGACAGAAATCATAGGAAAGGGGGAAATGCGGCTGGCGCGCTGCTGTGCGCGCCGGTATGTGCAGCGCCATGTTAGATTTTCGGGAAGAAGGGGGTGGTGGGGGGACACTTTAGCGACACCGGGGGACCAGAGAGGACCGGCGGATGACATTTATCTCCCATCTGACATGTTTGTTTATGCCAGATGGGAGATAAATGATTTTTTACCGGCGCGGTCATTTACTGTAACCTGATGATCGGTATACGGTGTATACCGGTCATCAGGTGAGCGGGGACCGGAAAAACCGGCCAGAATCATGATCTCCAGGGTCTCAGCTACCCCCGGCAGCTGAGACCACGGAAATTTTCTGACTCTGGGGGGCGCTAGACCCTTTTTCCGACCGCCGTTAAAAAGCGGCGGATCGGAAGAAGTACCCTAATTTGTCGCCGTTAAAAGGCGTATCGGCGGTCGTTAAGGGGTTTAATAGAAATTTAAAAGGGGTTGTCTAACCTTGGCTCACTGGGTGCGCCCCTGAAGATTCACAGTTTAAGGCTATGTGCGCACATGTGTGTATTGCATGCAGTTACGCTGTGTTCTGCACCGCAGTGTAACTGCATGCGTCCTGCGTCCCCAGCACAATCTATGAAGATTGTGCATGAGATGTGCGCACGTGGCGTATTAGAACGCAGCGATTCGACTGCTGCCCGAAGCGTGCGTTCTAAGAAGTGACATGTCACTTCTTTCGTGCGCTTTGCATGCTGTCTATAGGGAGAGGCTGCATGCAGAGTGCACGAATTCTGCAGGCACTAGGCGCTTCAGAACGGAGCTTTTCAGCTGCGCTCTGAAGTGGACCTTTTGTGTGCGGTGCAGAGCGCACATGTGCGCACATAGCGTAAGTGAGCAGTATGGTCATGTCAGGGGTCTGTAATGTGCACTCTTCTTTCCTGAAATCAGAGGCAGCTTTTACCTCTGCAGCACTGAATGAACCCAGGGGCACTGAAACCGGCAAGCACCGCTATACAGCTGGCTGAATGCTGCAAGCTAACACTCTACAAGCACGCTCCATGTCCAGGAGACCTACCACTGATTATCAACTACAGAGGTAGCAGTCATCTGTAAAATAAAAAAAAAAATACTTGTGTTCTCAAGAATGGATAGGATATTTTTTTTTTTTTTAAGTAACGTGAATTGGAAAGTTGCTTTTTGTTTTCTAAAGCAGTTTGCAATTTTACCCATTTAAGAAGTTGAGGCGCCCCCAGCCAAAGTGCATTGTTAACATGACTGAGCGCCGATGGGTTACTGTATCACCACTCATGTACTGACCTGTTTACATAGGCCTACAAACAATAACTGGGGTAGAATGATCACCAATAAAATCATTCTGTCTCCATAGAGTATAATGTTATAGGTAGCATATCCCCTGTTACGTAGGATGGTGTGTCAGTGACAGCTTTTGGCCATCTAAGCAAACCGATCATCCGATTGAGTATTGCTTGTTCGTTGGGATATCCCAAGCATGTTTACACCAGTAGATAATTGGGAACAAGTGCTTTTATTAACTCTTGTTTAATTATCAATTCTAAGTGCAGCATTTGGCTTGCTTAGCATCTGGGACACCATCTAATGTATATTTGACGGTCGTGGATTATAGCTTGTTTAGACAAGTCAATAATCTGCAACTATACGTACGTAGGAATGATCGTTCCTGACAATTGGACCCGCCAAAGGAGCTGTCAATCACTCCACTAAAAAGCAAAATGCTTACTTTATTGTGTGCCATTGTTTTGTTTTTAAAGGAAATCTGTCAGCACAGAATCACTGTTCAAACAAAGTACAGCCGCTTGGTGCATCATGGTGTGGTAAATTTACATACACCTTCCCACCTACTAACTTTCCATCTCTGCCTTTTTCTGGCTTTATAAAGTCAGCTGTCAATTAGAGGGGGGTGGAGATAGCAGGAAAACAAGTAGTTGGGAAGGTGTACTTCAATGTTTGGCCCTGCATAGGATACATAGAGTGCCTGTACTTTACGCAGAATAACTATTCAAACAAGCTTCCTTTTTAAATGGGATATGTCAGTAGGATGAACCCTCCTCAGCTGTCTATATGGGCCTGTGGGTCGTAGGCAATTGAATGAAATGATTCTTTGGAACAAGACAGCTGATCACAGATATCGGCGAAATCTATCGGCCCAACACCGATTTTCCCCCTGAGCGTTTGCCTTCAAAGCATATTTTAATTGAAAAGAGGCATTACCTGTGAGACATGTAATAACTGATAGGAGTTGTTCTCCTGATCTACACATCTCACACTTTATTTAAAATCAGATTTTGAAGCATTTGTGGAGCACTGTGTCCTGCCCATAGATCTGAACAGCTCAATTTACATATTAAAGCATGGAATAAGGGGTGCTTCACACACAGCGAGATCACTACCGAAATCGCTGCTACGTCACAGTTTTTGTGACGCAGCAGTGACCTCATTAGCGATCTCGCTGTGTGTGACACTGAGCAACGATCTGGCCCCTGCTGTGAGATCGCTGCTCGGTACACACAGCCCTGGTTCGTTTTTTTTATTGTTGCTCTCCCGCTGTGACGCACAGATCTCTGTATTTGACAGCGAGAGAGCGACGAAATGAAGCGAGCAGGGAACAGGAGCCAGCGTCTGACAGCTGCGGTAAGCTGTAACCACGGTAAACATCGGGTAACCAAGGTGGTTACCCGATATTTACTTTCGTTACCAGCCTCCGCCGCTCTCACGCTGCCAGTGCTGCCGGCTCCTGCTCTCTGCACATGTAGCTGCAGTACACATCGGGTTAATTAACCCGATGTGTACTGTAGCTAGGAGAGCAGGGAGCCAGCGCTAAGTGTGCGCGGCTTCCTGTTGCCTGCACATGTAGCTGCAGTACACATCAGGTAATTAACCCGATGTGTACTGTATCTAGGAGTGCAGGGAGCCAGCGCTAAGCAGTGTGCACTGCTCTCTGCACATGTAGCTGCAGTAAACATCGGGTTAATTAACCCGATGTGTACTGTAGCTAGGAGAGCAGGAAGCCACCGCTAAGCAGTGTGCGCGGCTCCCTGCTCTCTGCACATGTAGCGACGTTATGATCGCTGCTGCGTCGCTGTGTTTGACAGCTAAGCAGCGATCATAACAGCGACTTACAAGGTCGCTGCTACGTCACAGAAAATGGTGACGTAACAGCGACGTCGTTGTCGCTGTCGCTATGTGTGAACCCAGCCTAAGACATTGGGTCACAGATGTCAAGGTTTCACTTAATCTCTTATGACTACATGCTAATATAAACGTTTTAGGATGGTTCATCCTACTGACAGATTCCCTCTAAGCAGACTTAATTATTTCATATGGCAGCACATCACCCTGTGTAAACATACAGTGCACTGCTGACACAGACCATATACTATGTGCTCTGGATTTCCTTGTATATTCTGCTTTTATTATGCTGTGTAAACCTGCTCTTATTCTCCCTGTGACGCACATGTGCATCTGTGGCAAATTGCATGTTCTCCTGTATGGGGCTTTTATTAGGAAGAATTGTCAGGAAACTGCTCCAGTATTGAAAGTGAATTGCCTGCCCTACTCCAGTCCCATGAAATAATTTTGGTTCTTTTGCAAATGGAAATTTTACGACTAGTTTAGGGTTATCTAATATGTTATCCCTGAATACAGAGCTGCGAATGGAATAAGATTGGAGGAGGGCCAACCATAATCATACCATATATTATAAAATCAATTGGACAGACGTCATTTGGGACAGATGTTCTTTATCTTCTGACCTTTTAGGGTTTGCAGTCACAAACCTGTTTTAAGTTCAAAGCACAAGTTATCAGGCGTTATGGTCGATAAGTAATTTACAGCCATCACAAGTCTTGTTTTGCTGTTGATTAGCATATCAAATCCTTTATAAAAGATAAACCAGTTTAGACACTACCTAAAGGGGTCAATGTGATTGTTTGGGTTCAGAATTAATATTGGCCATATTTATCACCCTGAATGCACTAGAATTCTTGTGGAATTTGCCCCCAAATCCTGTCTTTCATAACTTGCACCATCACATGCCTTAGCCACTTGTAGCACCTTGCCTGACAAGAGGGTATACCCTTGCCAAAAGGGCATGGTTTGTCTGAAGGGTGACATAACATATAAATCCACGTATAACATCAAAATTCTCTGCCGTGTGTACACCTGCTTTTACCATTTTACAATTTAGCTATTTTTATTATACGCTTCATAAAGTTGTTCTAATGTGGATCAAAAGGGGTGGTTCACCCCTTTTCATTACTTGCCACATCGATATGTTGAGAAACAAGGTTTCTGTCAAATACCTTGTGTTGCCAATAGTGCCTGTGAGCTGCGCTATTGTGGTCCACTCACCCCCTTCATGTGACCCTCAGGTTCCGTGACCTCTGATGTCCGGTGAAGTCTTCCTGAGTATCTGGGCTGTGGGCGGCGTTTTCATTGCTAGTCAGCCCAGCATCTTGTGCGCTCTCTCCACTGCAGGAGCGACGCTGGGCTGTGATGAGCGGTGAAACGCTGCCCAGTGACTCACAGAGACTGGGGTCAGCTGTGGTGGTGTCATGTCAACAGGAAGTTGACGTGACATCCGAGGTAATTGAGCCCGGGGGTCACGCGAAGGAAGTGAGTGGACCACAATAGCGCAACACAAGGTATTTGATAGAAGCTTTGTTTCTCGACATATCGATGTGGCTAGTAATGAAAAGGGGTGAAACACCTCTTTAAGGCTTTATGCACAAAATCACACATCCACTACTATTTTACATCCGTACAAAAGGGATATTTTTGTTCTCGTGTTATCCACAATGCTTCTGTAATGCATCAATATTTTTTTTTTTTCTCATCCCTTCTTGAACCAAGTAGACTGTCACAATTTTTATATATCCGTTATCTCCTAGCAATGTATCAGTGAAAAATGGATGAAATTCTGAATATCAGATGTCTCGCTAGTTTCATCCGTTTTATATGGGTCCCCATAGAATTGAGTCTGATCCACAAAATGAATGAGAACAGGACGTGCTCAGGGTCTCGTGGACCAGAGACATGTTGGATCAGTTTTTAATACTGATGACTGTATGGATTTTTGAAACTGGGTCAGTGTGCTGTCCGTGGAAATAAAGGACCGCACGTGGATGTATCAATGTACCCTTAACCCTGGAATTGTATGGGGCTGGGAATGGGAAACTCCTAGGTTAGTCAGGCTTTATTCACGATTTATACAGTTAGGTCCAGAAATATTTGGACAGTGACACAATTTTCGCGAGTTGGGCTCTGCATGCCACCACATTGGATTTGAAATGAAACCTCTACAACAGAATTCAAGTGCAGATTGTAACGTTTAATTTGAAGGTTTGAACAAAAATATCTGATAGAAATTGTAGGAATTGTACACATTTCTTTACAAACACTCCATTTTAGGAGGTCAAAAGTAATTTGACAAATAAACCAAACCCAAACAAAATATTTTTATTTTCAATATTTTGTTGCGAATCCTTTGGAGGTAATCACTGCCTTAAGTCTGGAACCCATGGACATCACCAAACGCTGGGTTTCCTCCTTCTTAATGCTTTGCCAGGCCTTTACAGCCGCAACCTTCAGGTCTTGCTTGTTTGTGGGTCTTTCCGTCTTAAGTCTGGATTTGGGCAAGTGAAATACATGCTCAATTGGGTTAAGATCTGGTGATTGACTTGGCCATTGCAGAATGTTGCACTTTTTTGCACTCATGAACTCCTGGGTAGCTTTGGCTGTATGCTTGGGGTCATTGTCCATCTGTACTATGAAGCGCCGTCCGATCAACTTTGCGGCATTTGGCTGAATCTGGGCTGAAAGTATATCCCAGTACACTTCAGAATTCATCCGGCTACTCTTGTCTGCTGTTATGTCATCAATAAACACAAGTGACCCAGTGCCATTGAAAGCCATGCATGCCCATGCCATCACGTTGCCTCCACCATGTTTTACAGAGGATGTGGTGTGCCTTGGATCATGTGCCGTTCCCTTTCTTCTCCAAACTTTTTTCTTCCCATCATTCTGCTACAGGTTGATCTTTGCCTCATCTGTCCATAGAATACTTTTCCAGAACTGAGCTGGCTTCATGAGGTGTTTTTCAGCAAATTTAACTCTGGCCTGTCTATTTTTGTAATTGATGAATGGTTTGCATCTAGATGTGAACCCTTTGTATTTACTTTCATGGAGTCTTCTCTTTACTGTTGACTTAGAGACAGATACACCTACTTCACTGAGAGTGTTCTGGACTTCAGTTGATGTTGTGAACAGGTTCTTCTTCACCAAAGAAAGTATGCGGCGATCATCCACCACTGTTGTCATCCGTGGACGCCCAGGCCTTTTTGAGTTCCCAAGCTCACCAGTCAATTCCTTTTTTCTCAGAATGTACCCGACTGTTGATTTTGCTACTCCAAGCATGTCTATCTCTCTGATGGATTTTTTCTTTTTTTTCAGCCTCAGGATGTTCTGCTTCACCTCAATTGAGAGTTCCTTAGACCGCATGTTGTCTGGTCACAGCAACAGCTTCCAAATGCAAAACCACACACCTGTAATCAACCCCAGACCTTTTAACTACTTCATTGATTACAGGTTAACGAGGGAGACGCCTTCAGAGTTAATTGCAGCCCTTGGAGTCCCTTGTCCAATTACTTTTGGTCCCTTGAAAAAGAGGAGGCTATGCATTACAGAGCTATGATTCCTAAACCCTTTCTCCGGTTTGGATGTGAAAACGCTCATATTGCAGCTGGGAGTGTGCACTTTCAGCCCATAATATATATATATATATATATATATATATATATATATATATATATATATATATATATATATATATATATATATATATATATATATATATATATATATATATATATATATATATATATATATATATATATATATATATATATATATATATATATATATATATATATATATATATATATATATATATATATATATAATATAAATTTGTATTTCTGAACATGTTTTTGTAAACAGCTAAAATAACAAAACTTGTCACTGTCCAAATATTTCTGGACCTAACTGTATGCCTCTAACTTCAGAGGCTTTATTTTCTGGCAGTCCGTTTTTGAATCTGCAACATCAATGACAAAATTGGAGGGTTTTTTGGGGTTTTTTTTTTTTTCAGAAGTAGCAATCCCTAGGAGCATTGCTGACATAGTGCCCAAGTGGACACCATATAGCACTACACAAAGCCGCAGGGGACTCTAATAAGGTTGTTTCCATGGCTCGTCGTGGCCTTTTTGCATTGCTTATAATCAGTAACACTTGTAGTCATTATTTATCATGGAAGATACAGATTGTGAAAGTAGTGCATCTATATATGATTATTGACTGACAATGTTAAAATAAGTGCCTTTTGATGTTTTTTAACACTAATTTCCTTTTTTCCCTATACAGATGATGAAATTTGCCTGGGATAATTATAAGCAAAATGCATGGGGATTAAATGAACTGAAACCTATTCAGAAACAAGGGCATTCAAGTAATTTATTTGGTAAGTAAATTCCACTTATGAAGACTATGCAGCAAAAATATAACCGGAGGAGCGGTGACACATATTAAGTTTATAGGTAAAGATGCCCATAAACCTGAGCCCCATTACAAACTTGTTTACAGGGCTTAGATATATAATACAGGTGGCTCTCAATACATTAGAATATCAAAAAGTTTTATTTCAGTAATTCAATACAAAAAGGGAAACTTGTATAGAGTTATAACAGTGATCTATTTCAAGTGTTTTTCTGTTGATGTTTATTATGACTTACAGCCAATGAAAACCCAAAAGTTGTTCTCAGAAAATTAAAATTACCACAAAACACCTGCAAAGGCTTCCTTAGCAATTAAAATGGTCCCTTAGTCTGGTTCAGTAGGCTACACAATCATGGGGAAGACTGCTGACTTGACAGATCTCCAGAAGGCAGTCATTGACACACTCCACAAGGAGGGTTAGGCTACTTTCACACATCTGGTTTGAGCACTGCGGCTCAATCCGGCTGTGAAACCTATGCAACGGATGCGGCGAAAACACCGCATTCTTTGCATAAGTTTTTACATGCGGCCCGTCCGTTTTTTTCCGGTTGCGGCACGCTACTGAGCATGCGCAGTGGAAGAAACCGCATGAGGCGGCCGGATGCGTTTTCTTGCGCATAGCGCCGCATCCGGCGTCCATAGGCATGCATTGAAGGATGCGGCGTGATGCGGTTTTTTTTGCTGGAGCAAAAAACGTTGCAGGCAATGTTCCATCCGGCCGCGGCATCGGCTAAATCTGCCGCATGCGGCAAAAACCGGACCAAACGCAAGCCCATGCGGCACAATACGGCACTAATGTAAGTCTATGCAAAAAAAACGGTTGCGGTTTTTCTGCAGAGCGCCGTATTGTGCCGCAGAGCAAAAACCGGATGTGTGAAAGTAGCCTAAGCCACAAAAGGTTATTGCTAAAGAAGCTGGCTGCTCCAAGTGCTGTATCCCAAGTATATGAATGGAAAGTTGAGTGGAAGTAAAGTGTGATAGAAAAAGGTGCACAAGCAACTGGGATAATCGCAGCCTTGATAGAATTGCTAAAGGGCCATTCAGATATTTGGGGGACATTCACAAGGAGTGGACTGCTGCTCGAGTCGGTGCTTCAAGAGCCACCACACACAGACACATCCTGGACGTGGGCTACAACTGTCGCATTCCTTGTGTCAAGCCACTCATGACCAATAGACAATGCCAGAAGCATCTAACCTGGGCCAAGGAGAAAAAGAACTTCACTGTTGCTCAGTGGTTCAAGGTGTTTTTTTTCAGATGAAATTTAAATGTTGCATTTCATTTGGAAATAAAGGTCCCAGAGTCTTGAGGAAGAGTGGAGAAGCCATAATCCAAGCTGCTTGAGGTCTAGTGTGACGTTTCCACAATCAGTTATGGTTTGGGGAGCTGTTGTGAATACATTTTCCAGTTTGGGGCTCCCTCTTGTGGTCAGTGCTGGCGGTGCAGTTGATTTGTGGAATGAGAGCCGCACACCTGTAAAGGACTGGCAATCAGGCCTTTCAGATTGGGACTATATAACTGAGTAGTTTTCTCCTGTTACTTGATGATGCTCAATGGATATCCTGTGTGTTAAGGACATTCTGAAACCAGCCCTGCTCTCTACCAGAACTCCTCTCAGATAAGTTGGTCTTTGTATCTCTGCTTATTGTTTCCACTTTCTTGTTTCTTCTGTTTTGATACTAATGCTTGATTCCTATTTTGCCTGTGTGGAATTCCTGGTGGAATTGGATCATTCCCTGCTGGGAGTGTCAGCATACTTAGCTCCATGATTCTGCTATGTATTGTTTTGTCATGCTTGGTATTAAATTCAGTCCCTCATCTATATTGTTTTTGGATCCCAGTAACATCAGAGTACTGATATAGTGGGGGAGAGTCTGTGTGGGCTTCCATATCAGGCGTGCTGAGATTTTTTTAGGGTTTTTACGGCTGCAGACAATGCTCCTTCCTATCCTTTCCTATAAAGATAGTTTGGGCCTAATCTTTGCTGAATCTGTTTTCTAGCTTTGTATTGTGTTTTCCTATATCACCATAGTCTTTACATGTGGGGGACTATCTATATCTTTGGGACTTGCTTCGAGGCAGATTAGCTGTAAGAATATTTAGTTCTCCGGCTGTGTCGAGACGACTAGGTCATTGTAGGTTCGTTCCATGGCTACTTCTAGTTGTGTCAGGATTAGGTCTGCAGTCCGTTAAGGTTTCAGACACTGTGGTTGCTTTTTGGGTTTCCGCATTTTTTGATCCTCCTCGGTCCCTGTATCGTAACAGGGAGCCATGTCATCTGCTGGTGTAGGGCCACTGTGTTTTATCAAGACCAAAGTCAGTGCAGCAGTCTACCAGGAAATTTTAGAACATTTCATGCTTCCCTCTACCGATAAGGTTTTTGAAGATGGAAATTTCATTTTCCATCAGGACTTGGCACCTGTCCACACTGCCAAAAGTACCAACACCTGGTTTAATAAGCACAGTATCATTGTGCTTGAATGACCAGCAAACTCTCCTGACCTAAACCCCATAGAGAATCTTTCGAGTATTGTCAAGAGGAAGATGAGACACCAGAGCCACAATGCAAACGAGCTGAAGGCTGCCATCAAAGCAACCTGGGCTTCCATAACACCTCAGCAGTGCCACAGGCTGATCGCTTCCATGCCATGCTGCATTAATGCAGTAATTCATGAAAAATGATCCCCAACCAAGTAGTGAGAGCATTTACTGTACATACTTCTCAGTACGCCATTTCTGCGTTTAAAATCAGTTTTTCAGTTGGTCTTATATAATCTAATTTTCTGAGATAATGACTTTTGGGTTTTCATTTGCTGTAAGCCATAATCATCAACATTGGCAGAAATAAACACTTGCAATAGATCACTCTGTATGTAATGACTCTATATAGTATGTGTTTCACTTTTTGTATTGAATTACTGAACTTTTTGATTTTCTAATTTATTAAGATGCACTTGTATATATCATTTTGTTCTAGAGTTTTTTGAATTGTAAATATCCGTTAGCTTTTTCTTTCCCTCTGTGGTTTTGATAGAGCAGCATAGTCTTTAGCACTTTATCAAAAATACTCCTGACAAAATCCTTAAGGATCCCAATAGAAATTGGTGGGATTTTAGGCAAGGATTTAGCAGACCAGACACTATTAGGCCACATGAACATTAAGTATTTGGTGAACTTTTTACCTCTAGTATTTGTAAGGCCATGTGTATGCATTGAGTATTTGGTGAGTTTTTACCTCTGTATGTGTATCCAAAACCAGGAGTGGGTCAATAATACAGAAGTGGTGCTCGTGTTTCTATTATACTTTTCCCCTGATTGTTCCGCGCTTGGTTTTGGCTACAAATACAAAGGTAATAGAAACTCACCCAATACTCAGCGTGTGCACAAGGCCTTACAAATACTGAGGTAATACAAACTCACCCAATACTCAGCGTGTGCACAAGGCCTTACAAATACTGAGGTAATAGAAACTCACTCAATACTCAGCGTGTGCACAAGGCCTTACAAATACTGAGGTAATAGAAACTCACCCAATACTCAGCGTGTGCACAAGGCCTTACAAATACTGAGGTAATAGAAACTCACCCAATACTCAGCGTGTGCACAAGGCCTTACAAATACTGAGGTAATAGAAACTCACCCAATACTCAGCGTGTGCACAAGGCCTTACAAATACTGAGTAGTGATGAGCGAGTACCAAAATGCTCGGGTGCTCGAGGCTCGGGCTGAGCATCCCAAGATACTCGTGTACTCGGCCCGAGCACCGAGCCCAATGTTATCCTATGGGAGACCAAAGTATTTTTCTGAAATGACCCCCGGCAGCATCTAGAAACCCTAAAAATGTCACAAAAGTCTCAGAAGAGTGCTCAAATGACATGGCAACAGCATGGGGAAGACCCCTTGAAGCATTTATCACACGTCACAGCTGTGAACAATTTTGTCCGAGTTTTACGCCATTTTTACGGACTCACCAGAAAACCTTCCAAAATGACACCAAAATTAATTTTCATGGCGGAAATGTTAATGGCACATACCCAATAGTGAGATAGAGCTGGTGTATGTTACTTTTTGAGATTATTACATGAAAGATTTTACGTAAAAACATTGTGTGGCACTCCGATGTCCAAAACGCACGTTTTGTGCTTTTTACTAGCGATGTCTGTCATTTTTTTTTTTTTTTTTATTCTATCTCCCTCAGTCCGTCGGTCGGTCTCTCTCTGTCTTGTCTGTCCCCCTCTGTCTGTCGGTCATGCTCCCCCTCTCTCTTACTTACCGTTCCCCGATCACTGCCGCGGCGCTGCACAGCTGTTCACTAAACTCCGGCGGCTTTTCCTCTTTTGAAAAAGCTGGCCGCTCATTAAACAATCTCGTATTCCCTGCTTTCCTGCTTTTCGGCACCTATAATTGGTTGCAGTGAGACACGCCCCCACGCTGAGTGACAGGTGTCTCACTGCACCCAATCACAGCAGCTGGTGGGCGTGTCTATACTGTGCAGTGAAATAATTAAAAAAAACGGCGTGCGGTCCCCCCAATTTTAATACCAGCCAGATAAAGCCATACGGCTGAAGGCTGGTATTCTCAGGATGGGGAGCTCCACGTTATGGGGAGCCCCCCAGCCTAACAATATCAGTCAGCAGCCGCCCAGAATTGCCGCATACATTATATGCGACAGTTCTGGGACAGTACCTGGCTCTCCCCCGATTTACCCTAGTGCGTTGGCAAATCGGGGTAATGAGTTAATGGCAACCCATAGCTGCCAATAAGTCCTAGATTAATCATGTCAGGCGTCTCCCCGAGATTCCTTCCATGATTAATCTGTAAATTACAGTTAAAAACACACACACCCAAAAAATCCTTTATTAGAAATAAAAAACACTAACAAAGTCCCTAATCACCAATTTATTAACACCGACAAACCCTCAATGTCCGGCGTAATCCACAGTCGTCCAGCGTCGCATCCAGCTGTGCTGCATGAAGGTGACAGGAGCTGCAGAATACACTGCCGCTCCTATCAGCTTCACACAGCAACTGAAGACAGCCGCGCGATCAGCTGAGCTGTCACTGAGGTTACCTGGATCCAGCGGTGGATGCAGCGGTGGCCGCGGGTAACCTCAGTGACAGCTCAGCTGATCGCTCTACTCACCGCCGCTCCATTCAGCTCCACGCAGCAACTGAGGTGAGTACAGCTGAGCTGTCACTGAGGTTAATCGCGGCCACCGCTGGATCCAGCGGTGGCCTGTGAGTTACCTGACTGACAGCAGCTGATCGCGCTACTCACCTCAGTTGCTGTGTGAAGCTGACAGGAGCAGCGGTGTATTCTGCAGCTCCTGTCACCTGCATGCAGCAGAGCTGGACGCGACGCTGGCGGTCCGTGGATAACGCCGGACATGGAGGGCTTTGTCGGGGTTAATAAATTGGTGATGAGGGACTTTGTTATTAATTTCTAATAAAGGATTTTTCGGGTGTGTTTTACTGTAATTTACAGATTAATCATGGAAGGTTTCTCGGGGAGACGCCTGACATGATTAATCTAGGACTTATTGGCAGCTATGGGCTGCCATTAACTCCTTATTACCCCGATTTGCCAACGCACTAGGGTAAATCTGGAAGAGCCGGGTACAGTCCCAGAACTGTCGCATATAATGTATGCGGCAATTCTGGGCGGCTGCTGACTGATATTGTTAGGCTGGGGGGCTCCCCATAACGTGGGGCTCCCCATCCTGAGAATACCAGCCTTCAGCTGTATGGCTTTATCTGGCTGGTATTAAAATTGGGGGGACCGCACGCCGGTTTATTAAAATGTATTTATTTATTTTACTGCACAGTATAGACACGCCCACCGGCTGCTGTGATTGGGTGCAGTGAGACAGCTGTCACTCAGCGTGGGGGCGTGTCTCACTGCAACCAATCATAGGTGCCTCTGGGCGGGGAAAGCAGGGAATACGAGATGGCTGTGTGCAGAGCACAGCGCGCCCGCCGGTATAAAGGCTCGGTCACGCTGTGCGGGCCGGCCAATCACTGCAATTCCACAACTAACAGGGCTGTTGCATTGCAGTGGTCTGCCAGCCAATCCCTGCATGAGGGCTGGCTCTCAAAAGAGCGCCAACATGCAGGGATGAAGACCACGAGTACAGCACGAGTATCTCGAGATTACTCGGTACCTGCCGAGTAGCCCGAGTACAGTGATACTCGTGCGAGTACAGAGTAGTGACAAGCACACTTGTTCAACACTAATACTGAGGTAATACAAACTCTCCCAATACTCAGCGTGTGCACAAGGCCTTACAAATACTGAGGTAATAGAAACTCACCCAATACTCAGCGTGTGCACAAGGCCTTACAAATACTGAGGTAATAGAAACTCACCCAATACTCAGCGTGTGCACAAGGCCTTACAAATACTGAGGTAATAGAAACTAACCCAATACTCAGCGTGTGCACAAGGCCTTACAAATACTGAGGTAATAGAAACTCACCCAATACTCAGCGTGTGCACAAGGCCTTACAAATACTGAGGTAATAGAAACTAACCCAATACTCAGCGTGTGCACAAGGCCTTACAAATACTGAGGTAATAGAAACTAACCCAATACTCAGCGTGTGCACAAGGCCTTACAAATACTGAGGTAATAGAAACTCACCCAATACTCAGCGTGTGCACAAGGCCTTACAAATACTGAGGTAATAGAAACTAACCCAATACTCAGCGTGTGCACAAGGCCTTACAAATACTGAGGTAATAGAAACTCACCCAATACTCAGCGTGTGCACAAGGCCTTACAAATACTGAGGTAATAGAAACTAACCCAATACTCAGCGTGTGCACAAGGCCTTACAAATACTGAGGTAATAGAAACTCACCCAATACTCAGCGTGTGCACAAGGCCTTACAAATACTGAGGTAATAGAAACTAACCCAATACTCAGCGTGTGCACAAGGCCTTACAAATACTGAGGTAATAGAAACTAACCCAATACTCAGCGTGTGCACGTGGCTGAACACTGGCAAGACTGTACAAACACTGTAGCAAAGTCACCTGGTGGGTTCATTATAGATCCACCGTTATCTGCAGATACTGTCAAAATTGTCAGTGTGCTCCAACTAGAATCTCCTGCCTCTAAGGCCAGTTTTAAGGCCCTGTGCGCACTGGAAAATGGAATTTTCTTGAGAAAATCCCGCACCCTCTGAAAGATTACCGCACCTGTGGTAAAAAAAACGTACCCGAAAACCACATGCGGTTTTATCGCGATTTTTGCTGTGGTATTGCCGCAAATTTTTTGCAGGTTGTTCCCTGTGGGTTTTTTTTTTTTTTTTACCATTATCTATTGCAAAAACCGTAGATACCTGCGGAAAATGTGACATGCACGTTGTTTTTGCTACAGAAAACATGCAGCAAAACCTGTAAGGGAAAAAAACCGCAGTGTGCGCATAGGGCCTAAAGGGAAAACTGGAGTGGTTTAACATTTAATAAGATATTCTGCTCTTATTGCCATTGTTGGTTTCCATTATGAGACACTGCAGTTTAAATGTCATTTTTGTCAGAGTGCCTAAAGTTCAGGTTGTGGTAATAAGAAATAAAACCTGCCCCCTGATTACTACTTCATACACACATTAGGCTTGAATCTGAAAGTCAGCACAGTACGGTATTTTTCATACTTTAATATCAGCACATAATGAAATATTATGTCCACAAGTTTTTATTTTCATACTAGGAAAGCAAATAAAAAAAGCTGAGTTTGTTTTCAGTAACCTTTTCGGAGTCTGTGAAATATGTAATTACCTTCTGCATTAGAGTTTGTGCAGATTTGTGAAGCCTTTTCCCCTCATACAATATAGAACTTTCATCCGTCAGTGCTCGGGAAAGTCATGTTACTTAAGCACTCACTGAATTGCACATTTCATTGACATAACGGGAAGTGATCACTGTTTGCAGATGTCTCTTCATGTTTACTGTTCCTTTGCCCTGAGGTTCTTTACTTGGAACACAACTTCTTGTTTTCCTTAAAGAAGGAGCACATCTTGGCTTTACCAGTGTGACATATTCAAAAGCTTTATAAAATCTGCAAGAAAAACCTCCTGACGTTTTCTATTTGCAGGTACCCGGCTTATCTGATTAAAACAATAGCCAGTATATAGCACTTAAATTTATTACGTTTGTTTTTCAATCATGACAATTTCACATGCTCTTTGTGTGAGACTAAGCAATGAAGGATATGCTAAAATGCTCGTTAAAGTAATGGGAGCAATGCAACACAATTCTCTAAAGGCCCCTTTACACACTGAGACTTTCTAGCGATCCCACCAGCGATCTCGACCTGGCCGGGATCGCTGGAAAGTCTGACAGTCGCTGGTGAGCTGTCACAGGTAGATCTGGCCAATGACGCAGCAGCGATATGGACCTGCAGAACGACCTCGCTGGAAAGGGAACGCTAGCACGCCTATGGGCTGGGTCTCTAACAATGTTGTTGTAACGGTGTCAAACACACATACATGCTGCGCAGCGAGGAAAAAAAGGACCAAAGAATGGTCCTTAATGACTTGTAGCGATCAGCGACCTCACAGCAGGGGCCAGGACACTGATGCGTGTCACACACTACAATGTCGCTGGGGAGGTAGCGATTACGTCACAAAACCGGTGACGTTACAGCGATATCACTAGCGATGTGGCAGTGTGTAAAGGGGCCTTAATACAGCGTGTTATCAAAGTCTACATGTTAGACCTGCGACACACATCCGTGCCGCCGGCACATGTTTGTAATTTTTTTTCACGTACCGGCGGCACGGAGACACGTTAAGCAATGCTACCCTATTGTAGCAGGCACACACACTTAAAACCACACGGAACGTGTGTCCGTGTGCGTTTGTACGTGTGTGTGCGTTTTTCAAAGCGCTGACATGTCAGTGTTTTCTCCCGCAGCACGGGTGTCACACGGCCCGCACCCGTACCACACGGGTGTAGTGTGGATGCGGTCCCGTGTGACACGCGCCGGAGAAAACACACGTGTCAGTGAAAAAAACCCAAAACATTAACTCACCTTCTCCATCCCTCCTGTCTCTGCCGCTGCTGCCTCTTGCTGCCGACCGCCGCTCATTATTCTCATTTAATATTCACTTCACTGCCTGGCAGCAGCAGCAGCGGGGAGACGGGAGGGCTGGAGCCGAAGATCAGCACCGCGGACAGCAGGAAGGACCAGGTGAGTATGTAAATTACCGGTTCTACGTGTGCTATCGTGGATAGCACACGTAGAACACACGTGGCCCGCACGTACCAGAGACACGTACTTGCCTGCACGCAACACGCAGGGGAAATACTTGTCTCTCGGCACGTGCGTGATTTTCACGTGAGCGTGGCAGAGGCCTTAATGGCAGGAAGGAAAACTGGATGCAGTTGACTTACCGCTTCATGGGGAGCAGATTGGCTTGTGAGAGGCAGTTCAGAAAACAAAAAAATATAATTAATCACCAACAAAAAAGTTATGTTGGAATACTGCCCTGCGGCCCAGATTCCGAAGGGAGGGGATCATGCTCTACTCACAGTACATGTTGGCATTCATGGTTCCCTTAATGAACTGTAGCTCCACATAGCTGGCAGTACTCATGCATCCTCAAACCATGCCATTCCCACCACCATGCTTGATTGTAGGCAAAACACAACTTGTCTTTGTACGCTTCACAGATTTGCCATTACACACGCTTGACACCATCTGAATCAAATAAGTTTATTTTGGTATCCTCAGACTACAGGGCATGGTTCCAGTAATCCGTGTCCTTTTAGTCTTCTGGTCTTCAGCAAACTGTTTGTGGGCATTCTTGTGCATTATCTGTAGAAGAAGCTTCTTTCTGGGACAACTGCCATGCAGACCAATTTGATGCAGTGTGTGGCTTGAGAACTTACAGGCTGACACCCCCCCTCCCACCACCCACCCCTTTAACCCTTTAACCTCTGCAGCAATGCTAGCAGGACTCGTATGTGTATTTTGAAAAGACAACCTCTGGATATGACACTGAGCACGTGCACTCAACTTCTTTGGTCTGCCATGGCGAAGCCTGTTCGGAGTTGAACCTGTCTTGTTAAACCACTGTATAGTCTTGGCCACCGTGCTGCAGCTCAGTTCCAGGATGTTAGCAATCTTCTTATAGCCTAGGCCATCTTCATGTAGAGCGACAATTCTTTATTTTTCAGATCCTCTGAGAATTCTTTGCCATGAGGTGCCATGTTGAACTTCCAGTGACCAGTATGAGAGTGAGTGAGCGACAACACCAAATTTAACACAACTGCTCCCCATTCACACCTACCTGAAACCTTGTAATGCTAGTGAGCTCACATGACACTGGGGAGGCAAAATGGCTAATTGTGCCCAATTTGGATTTCTCACTTATGGGTGTACTCACTTTTGTTACCAGTGGTTAAGAAATGTAATGGCTGTGGGTTGAGTTATATAGAGGACTCACCAAATTTACACTGTTAAACAAGCTGTACATGTCGAGATAATCATGAACCGCGTCTTAAAACAATGCTCATTTACAATGATCATGCAGTGTAAGGCTATGTGCGCACGCTACGTTTTTTGACGCTGCGTTTTTGGACACTAAACGCACAAACTCATAAAAACGCACCCTCGGCAAAAATGCGCAAAAAATGCACCGGTAAACGCATGCGTTTTTACCGCATTTTGGTGCGTTTTTGGCTGCGTTTTTATCTCTGCGTTTTTCCAATGCATTGCATGGGGGTAAAACGCAGAAAAACGAAGGAAAGAATTGACATGCCCATATTTCTTTTTTTTTTTTTTTTTTTTTTTTTTTTTTTTTTAAAGCTCAAAAACACAGCTTAAAAAAAATAAGTTACGTGCGGGCAGCAAAAATGAAAACTCATAGATTTTGCTGGGGAAGCTAAGTCATGCAGTTTTGAGCCCAAAAATGCCGCGAAAAACGCTCAGTGCACACATAGCCTAAGTGCCCATTTTAAGAAAGGGAAGGTGTCGTAAAAAAAATTTCAATAACTGAAAAAATGTAAAGTATTAATGTTTTAATGTTTTGTTTATTTGTTTTTAATTGAGCAAAATATAAAAAAAAAATTTTAAAAGTTTATTTTCCAATTTTAAACAAGGGTGAGCAGCTGCTGAAATCCTACAGAAATCCCACTGTAGAAATAGCCTGGATTACAGCTGCAGTAAAGTGGACAATCTGCTCTCCTGTGTGTGATATCACACCTCCCCCTCCCAACCTGAGTGTTTACAACAGATAAGAGAATGAAATGTAGGGACACAGTGCGGAGCCATTTTGTTGTTGACCAGGATTGTCTAAAGTGTCACCAAGGACAGCTGGAGTATCACACAGGACAGGATTAGATACACAGCTCAGCAAACAGTATCACACAGGAGAGTATTAGATACACTGCTCAGCAGACAGTATCACAGGATAGGATTAGATACACAGCCCTGCATACAGTATCACCGGTTCACGCACAGGCTGACAGGTGGCAGGAGAAAGAGGGGGGGTGTTTTTGTAGATGGTAGCAGTGGTGAGGGAGGGGCGCCAGTACTCACATGCAGAGGTACACAAACACACAGCAGCAGCGGGCAGAGCGGGGGCTTGGTAGAGTGGAGGGAGGGAGTGTCATTGGAGACGGTACCTGCGGGGGGAGTGGCGGCGGCGGCAGCAGTAGCGGGGGTTGGGTAGAGCGGAGGGCGGGGGTGTCATTGGAGTCGGTAACGCAGGGGGGAGGGGAGGGTAGGCAGCCTGTACTCACACACCCCGGAGGTTGACTGGTACAGTGGAGCAAACAGCATACGCTGTGAGCTCTACAATGATGGCGCCGATCTCCTCCCTCTGTTGTAATCTAGACAGCCCAGGGGGCACGTCCAGGTCACAGCGGACGCCTAGTGTAACGTTACTGATGGGGTCAGATCCCAACCACTGTTCTCTATGCACAGGGGCTGCCATAAAGGCGTGAGTAACTGTCGTTACACACACAGCAAATCCAGCATGCGCCTAGTGCCTCCATTAAAATTAGAATTAAATAAAAAATAAGCAGCGATTTTTGTTCATTTTGTATTAAAAAATACTTTCTTTCATAATCACTATTTTTAATACAAAAATAAAAAACCGCGACACCTTGCATTTAACTTCGTTACTTGCCTATCCAGCGCTGAGCAAGCAAATGACCCTTACTAATAATGGTCTGCTCCATTCTCCTGCTTGGGTGTATTGTGTTTCATAAGAGAACGGTTGCATGCTTGCTGCTGGTTGTAGTGATTCTTGACTTGGAGCTCTTGACTGCCGCTTTGAATTGTTTGGAAAGTATTTTTCTTGCTCTTGAGGCATTTGTTGCTTGCTAGTAGTTGTAGAGAATGGTGAGTGGCATAGTGTGCATGTTAATGAAGAGAATGTCTCCATGACCTGCAGATAGGTTTCATTCATCATCTTCAAGTTTGTCTGCAGCTTGTAATCTCACTGAATAATTTCTTAGTTTTCATGAAAACCTCTAGCTAGTGTGAATTATTAAAACCAACAACGCTTTGTTCCAAAAATTGATTACTCCAATGCTTGAGTAAACGTGTGGCCAAAGCTCCACGGTTGAGCCTAGAATGTATGGGCTCCTTCCAGGTTAGTGGGCATGACCGACTTCGATAGTGGGTGGTGTGGTGATGTTTCCTCCCGTCCACTATAATCCTCCAAGTGGGGTCTTCCTCTCCCTAAGCCTGAGGGTCTTACCCCCAGATCCATGCTTCTATTATAAGCACTCCATGACCTTGTTTATTCCACTTGGAAACATCGGGCTGCGTTTCAAACACGCCCCTATCACGTGACTGAAATGTCATACCTGGAAGAGCCCTTACATTCTAGCATCTACCAAAGCACACGAGTGGCAGCCCAGTGCCTGCATGGTTGTGGAACATTGTGTGGCAATTTGGCCATTGCAGTGGATGACGTTTCAGCCGCATGTAGCCAATGCCACGTGTGGTGTTACTCTAAGGAAATTCCGGCTAACGTTTGAGAGAGGTTGTTCAGTAATTATTATTATTAGCAAGTACCAATCTGCATGTTAGGTGGAGGATGGTCAAATATTAGACTTTGTTCACACCTGCAATGCAGCCTTGGTGTATAAAAAAAATAAATCTGCTAAACTATGGAAAACGCCAGCAACCAATGTGGTTTTCCAAGATTTAGCTAAAGTCTCAGTATTTTTTTATCAGCCGCCAGTAGCTTTATGGCTTGTAGAACAATAACCACTGTGGGGTACCACCTAAGATTTGAGAATACAAACTTTGATCCAGATCCTGCTCAACTTACCTTAATGGACGACTCCACTGACTGTTTCACTGCCAACACCTTGACAAATGAGAACGGTAGAGCTGGCAAACAAGGCCAGGGGGAGACTGCCTTGCCTTCTAAGCAACTTGGTTACAAATGGAGTCTGGTGGTGGCATCAAACATGGTGTCAAATCTTTGACTCCAGAATTTAACCTCAGTGATGGGACCATCCTTTTTATTTAAATGTTTTATCAGTTTGTTTTATTGTTACGATGTTTCCATTTGATAATGTTACATCTTTATCATTGTAGTCAAACACTATTGGGTTATAGAATTATTAGTGTTCAGTTGTAAGGTTTCCTTGCATGTCCTTATTGCTAACTACTTTCAGTCGTGTTTTCTCATATTGTAGCAATTTCAACCCTTTTAAATGTGTATCCCGTAGCTGTAGGAACACTGCCTGCAATGGATGCCTTCCAATAATCTAATGTTATTACTGCCGTCAACAAAATCAGCGCAGAGTAATAATGTGGAACAAATGCTTCAAGCGCACTGTCAGAAATGTGATGGAATGCGTTAAGAGTTGTCATGAAGAACTAATAAAACAAGAAAAGTGTGCTCTCTACAAAGAAACCTGCTTCAGTTTGGCTGTCTTTCTCCACTTGTATTCTTAGCTATAGGACAATAATGCTATTCGTGTATTGACATACAATATCTTTACTGAACCAATGTAATGCCTGTAGAGCTAGATTATAAATCAATTCAGGAGATTGAGTAGATTTGCCCAAGAATTAAATGACCAAGACAATGGAAGCATAGAATAAATTTATGAGAAACCTTTTGTTAGGGTGCCTCCAGTAGTTTAGTGTCCCACTTGTTTGGCATTGATTCACATATCATAAAATCATATTGCTTTTTATGACGAAAACTTTGAATTTTGATCTGTTTACATTAAACATCTTAATATCAGTGACAGAAACCACAATCCGCTTGAACGCTAATGCTTGCCGGGTTTTAAAACATTGTTTTCCACAAGACCAGCTCCATATCTGTCCATTTGAATTGGAAAAGAAAAAAAACAAAAAAATTCCAAATCTAATCTATGCAAATGAGTTTGTACCATGTTCAGATCATCAATCGTTAGTGTAAATCAAATTTTATTGGACAACGCACCCAATGATATTTTTTCCAACACTGAAAAAAAAAAATCAAAATGCACTGTTCCAAGTTATACACAAGGGTTTCCAAACATTTTATAAGGTCGTAAAGAACTGAAAATGGTTACTTGTTCAATTTGCAGCAATTAGGCTATGTTCACACTGGGCGTTTTTGCAGCATTTTTTAGCTGCAGATTTGCCTTGGTTTTATGCAAGTCCATGCTAATAAAACACTCCTTTTTATAGTCCCAGCAAAGTCTGAGATTTCTGAAATCTCATGCACGCGCACACACACACATCAGGATTTTTACCTCTTTTGTGAAACACCTCCGGTTTTGCTGCGTTATGAAAAGAATGAACATGTCAATTATTTTCAGCTTTGTCTACGTTTTTTTTTTTTTACACCCTGACAGGTGGACTCTCACATACCCTTCATCAGCAGGTCTAACCGGCTTAATAAAAAACCTGGTTCCGGCCCGGAATTGATCCATGTTATCTGGCCGGAACTTAAATGGTGGTGGGGATAGGGGGATTGGAGCAGGTGCGGTATATTTACCGAATCCCCGGCGCGGCTGTACACTCCTGCGGCTCCTCCACTTCCCCGCTCATTACATATTCAATGCTGTCATCTGTGATTGGCTGCAGTCAGACGCACCCCCAGCATCTGACTGCAACCAATCACAGACCTGGTCTGCGGGTCTAATGTAGAGAATGAGTGAGACGCGCATTCAGCGGTGATGTCACTCAGGCTATTTACAGTAACATATATCACCAGGTCTAAGTCCACGGAATCTGTTACTAACCTCTGACTGATGTAACACAGCGGACCACCTGCAATCATTTTATCAATAATTCCTGATAAAGGATACTACATCTTGAAAAAGTGATCTATACACCATGTTATGTTGATTTGTTTGAGGAACCTCCCGCTGGAAGGAGAAATGCGTCGGGTCGGATAGGGGTACAAGAGTTGCTACATGAACGACCATGTGTGTCTATATATCGTGTACCGAGTAGTTAATACCATATATTATCTGAAGACCTAGTTATACAATCCTTTAATATCCCTAAAGGGGGCTTAACACGCAACGACATCGCTAACGAGATGACGTTGGGGTCACGGAATTCGTGACACACATCCGGCCTCGTTAACGACATTGTTGCGTGTGAAATGTACGAACGACCGCTATCGATCAAAATTACTCACCTAATCGTTGATCATTGACACGTCGTTCTAATCCCAAATATCGTTGCTGTTGCAGGACGCAGGTTGTTCGTCGTTCCTGAGGCAGCACACATCGCTATGTGTGACACCCCAGGAACGAGCAACATCACCTTACCTGCGTCCTCCGGCAACGAGGTGGGCGTCACTTTCTTTCGGCTGCTCTCCGCCCCTCCTCTTCTATTGGACGGCTGCTGTGTTACGTCACTGTGACAACGCCCCGTTTAGAAAGGAGGCGGTTCGCCGCCCATAGCGACGTTGCTAGGCAGGTAAGTACATGTGACGAGTCTGAGAAATGTACGCCACGGGCAGCGATTTGCCCGTGATGCACAACCGACGGGGGCGGGTGCTTTCACCAGCGACATCTCTAGCGATGTCGCTGCGTGTAAAGCAGCCTGAAGATCCCTAAATACAGGGCTATTGACTATTGGATGGATTAGGGGTTGTTTTGACTGCCATTATCACTTTTTAGGGGTTTCTTCCCCTGTAGGCTAGAGGTCCCCCTTAACTGGGATGATAAATTACTAATAGGTACTTGTTCTGTCTAGAGCCATAATCTGAATCTGTATCTTCGAGGGAAAAAAGGGGGTTCTCGTATTCTCTATTGTGCTTTAGCACATCTATCAGAGTGTAAGTAGTTGTGAAATATTTGTAAGTTTTGTCTTACTTTTAATGATGGGGAATAAAGATGTAGTTTTAATAGTTAGGCGGGTTTTGCACGTTGCGACATCGCAAGCCGATGCTGCGATGTCGCACGCGATAGTGCCCGCCCCCGTCGCAGGTACGACGATATTTTACACTCAACAGAAACTGCCCTTGTCAAAGTGACCAATGACCTATTGACAGCAAAACGTAACGGTGACCACTCTCTGCTTATTCTTCTTGACCTTTCTGCTGCCTTTGACACTGTTGACCACCATCTCCTTCTCTCTATGCTCCACTCTATCGGCCTAAAGGACACTGTTCTTTCCTGGTTCTCTTCCTATCTTTCTGGCCGCTCATTCAGTGTATCATTTGCTGGCTCCACATCTTCTCCTCTTCCTCTCACTGTTGGGGTCCCTCAAGGCTCAGTCCTTGGCCCTCTTCTTTTCTCCCTCTACACTGCCCCAATTGGTCAGACCATCAGCAGATTTGGCTTTCAGTACCATCTTTATGCTGATGACACACAGCTATACACCTCCTCCCCTGAGCTCACCCCCGCTGTACTACAGAACACCAGTGACTGCCTGACTGCAGTTTGCAATGTCATGTCTGCTCTCTATCTGAAACTTAACCTTTCCAAAACTGAACTTCTTCTTTTCCCTCCATCTTCCAACTTTCCTCAACCTGACATCTCCCTCTCTGTGTGTGGCACAACGATAAGTCCTAGGCCGCAAGCCCGCTGCCTGGGGGTTATACTTGACACTGATCTCTCCTTCACCTCCCACATACAATCTCTTGCCCGCACCTGCCGCTTGCACCTCAAGAACATCTCTAGAATCCGCCCCTTTCTCACAATGGAAACGACAAAAACCCTCACCGTGGCCCTGATCCACTCTCGCTTGGACTACTGTAACTCTCTATTAATTGGTCTCCCCCTAACTAGACTCTCTCCTCTACAGTCAATCCTTAATGCAGCAGCCCGGGTCACCTATCTGGCTAACCGCTACTCGGATGCCTCTGCTCTGTGCCAGTCATTGCACTGGCTGCCCATATATCATAGGATCCAATTCAAACTGCTTGTTCTCACCCACAAAGCTCTCCACAGTGCAGCACCCCCCTACATCTCCACCCTCCTCTCTGTCTATCAGTCCACCCGTTCTCTACGCTCTGCAAGCGACTTTCGACTAACATCCACACTAATTCGAACCTCCCACTCCCGGATCCAAGACTTCTTCCGAGCTGCACCAACCCTCTGGAACGCTCTACCCCAAGAAGTTAGGACAAATCACAACTTACTCAGCTTCAGACGCACCCTAAAGACGCATCTTTTTAGGGCGGCCTATCACACTCCCTAATCAGATTCGATTCACATAGTCCCTCTACAACCTCTCACAACATAGCTCCACATCAAACTCCATGGCACCCAAAGGCATCTCAAGGCTCGGGCCCACTGGTCCAGGAAACCATTATCCAGCCCCATTTCCGTGAGATGGTTGGATTGTCATTGTAAATAAGCACTTGAACCTTGCCTCTCCCCCCATCTCATTGTAGATTGTAAGCTCTCACGAGCAGGGTTGTATTTTTTTTTCCCCTCTAAATATTGTATTTCTATAACTGTTACTTGTTTTGTATATGATCCTCCTGAATTGTAAAGCGCTACGGAATATGTTGGCGCTATAGAAATAAAGATTATTATTATTATTATTATTATTATTATTATCTTATGATAGCTGGCGTAGCTAAAATTATCGCTACGCCAGCTTCACATGCACTCACCTTCCTAAGGGGGCGAGTCGTGCGGCATCATAGCGACGTCACACGGCAGGCGGCCAATAGCGGCGGAGGGGCGGAGATGAGCAGGATGTAAACATCCCGCCCACCTCCTTCCTTCCGTAGAGCCGCCGGCTGCAGGTAAGGTGAAGTTGCTCGCTCCTGCGGCGTAACACAGCGATGTGTGCTGCCGCAGGAACGAGGAACAGCATCGTACCATCGCTGCAGCAAAATTATGGAAAAGTCGGAGCTTGCAACGATGATACGATAACGACGCTTTTGCGCTCGTTTATCGTATCATCTAGAATTTACACACAACGATGTCGAAAGTGACGCCGGATGTGAATCCCTTTCGATTTGACCCCACCGACATCGCACGTGCGATGTTGCAACGTGCAAAATCGCCCTTTAGTCTTTGTGAATTATTGTGACCGGAAATCACCTGAGTGAAGTGACCGCTGGTGGGTCGGCTCATTCATTCTCTGGAGCTTACAGAGGGTAGTCCAGTTCTATGGCTGCTTGCAGTGATCTTCAGATGTAGCAGAGCTGAATCACCGTGGGACTTCGTGTTGATTGTCGGACCCGCGGGGGTGTGATTATGGGGTTAATTAAGTGGTGAAAGATGGGGCTTTTTGTATTTTATTTCAAATATAGGATTTTTTTGGTGTTTGTGTTTTCACTTACAGATTGGTGATGGGGAGTGTCTCATAGACACCTGCCATTACCCGGTAGTGCCACCGCACCACAGCAATTCGGGAAGAGGTAAAGTGCTGGGATTGTCGTATCTAATGGATGCGACAATCCTGGGTGGCTGCAGGCTGATATTTCTAGGCTGGGTCTTTCCAGCCTGAGAATACCAGCCCCCAGCTGTGGGCTTTATCATGGCTGGGTATCAAAATTGGGGGACCACACGCTGTTTTTTTTATTTTTAATTTATTTTAATTAAACAGCATGGGGTCCCTTTTTATTATCCAGCCAAGATAAGCACACAGCTGAGGGCAGTAGCTGTAGGCTTTCTGTGCTGGGTATTATAATATGGGGGGACCCTATGTCGTCTTTTTTTTTTTATTTATTATTGTAAGATAGACCCGCAGACTCCGGAGGGGCGGGGGAAGCAGTGAATATGCATGAGACTAATGAGCGACACTGGGAGTAGGAGGGGCCACAGGAGCAGGTACGGATGAGCCTAGAATGTATGGGCTCCTTCCAGGTTAGTGGGCGTGACCAGTTGGGTTAGTGGGTATGAACAGTTTAGTTAGTGAATTTGGCGGGTTTTTTTTTCTCCCTTCCACTACAATCATGCTTCACCCCCTGCCCCCCATGGGATAGGGGCCCGTTGAATGACATCAAACCTGGAAGGAGGCCATACACTCTAGCATCTACCGAAGACTGGAAAGTATAGCGCGCTTGCTTAACCTTCTTTTTTTTTTTTTTTTTATAATAAACTACCAAAGTGCCAGATACAGGTCATTCCCGGCCTAGCCTGGCCCAGCACTTGGGTAGTCTTGAACCCTTGCTGGTCTTGACTTCTCAGAAAAAGGCGCTGTACAATCGCCACCAAAATGACACAAAAACTGCCCCCAAACCACAAATGACTCCCAGGAGACATCCTGCCACAGCATCAGGTTTTGGTCAGGAAAAAAATGCTGCAAAAATGTGCTGTGTGAACATAGCTTAGAGGCCAAATTTACTGAACTCAAAAGCTTTTCCAATTAGACATTTTAACAAGGTAATTGGTAGTATAGGACTCCTGCTTTGATATCACCTTCACAATTTTTGCATCCATTGAACTTGAGTTTTTGGATAGTTTTTACTTGAATTTCTTTACAATTTGTCAGAATAGCCTCCCATAACTGATGGTATGATGTGAACTGACTTCCACCCTCATCAATCTCCTGCTTGACAATACCTCAAAGGTTCTCAATAGGGTTGAGGTCAGGAGAGGCTGCTGGCCACCCTACAAGTTTCTCTCCTTTTTATGCCAATGACTTAGAGGTTTTGTTTGCAGCATAAGATGGTCCAGCATGAGATAGTCCAGTTGCATGAAGATGGATTTGCTACAGATGGCACAGTTCTTCTTTATGTACCGTAGAATAAAGTGGTCTGCAGGACCTCTATGCTTTACCAAGGACATTTTCAGGGATCCAAATGAGGCCTGTCAGAACTCTACCCATGATTTTGGCCCAAATCATAAAAGCTACCTCCTTACTAACGTTGCTGATTTGTAGGGACATGATGGCCATCCACTACTCCATCCATCTGCACCATCCAGGGTTGCGTGGCACTCATCAGTGAAGACAACTTACAAAATTAGTCTTCATGTATGTCTGGGTTGATTGCAGCTGTTTCTGCTTGTTTAGGGGGTGGCAAAACTGTAGGTTAATGCAGAATGCATGCATCTTAAGGATCCTACACCTTGAGTCTCATGGGACTTCAGAGGCACCAGCAGCGTCAAATACCGGTTTACTGTTTTGTAATATCTTGGTAGCTGTTCTCTTAACCCCTTCACCTCCCAAGTCTGGTTTTTACCTTCATGACTGGCCAAGTTTTTTTTTTTTTGTTTTTGTTTTTTTTCTAATTCTGATCAGTGTCATATGATGTAATAACTATAGAGTGCTTCAACAGATCCTAGAGATTGAGATTATTTTTTTTTTATGACTTATAGTTCATGCTAGTGGTAAAGTTAGGACTATATATTTTTTGTCTTAATTGTGAAAATATCTGAAATTTAGCGAAAATGTTTAAAATTTTGCAATTTTCAAACTTTGAATTTTTTGCCTTTTTTAAATCAGAGCGTTATGGCACACAAAATTGGTAAAGAGGACCAACCAGCAGGATTTTGCTATGAGTTAAAGGCAGCGCCATACTGGCACAAAGATGCTGAATCCAGGCATACCTGTTCTAGAAAATGTAATGCTTGATTGATTAAATATCTTTACTCAAAGATCCACCCACGCCTGCTTGCCAGTTTAGATTGCGCTGTCAAAATGTCAGTGATTTAAATGACCACGGTGGGGAGCCGATGGCTGTCATGGTAGCTCGGGGTCATGTGACGACTCCTGATGTGACCATGATGTACTTCCTGTAAGAGCCGACAAGCGGCAGCTCTTAACAGTGCATTTTTGCTTATCAGAGTTGTGCATATCTGATCAACAGAAATGCACAAGTGCTCAGACTGCTGATCCATAGTGTCGCCTAGGGGGACTAATAAAATAAAAACTGTACACCCTACATTCGCCCCATTTGAAAATAAGTTTAAAAGAAATCAGATATACACATTTGGTATAGCCGTGTTCAGAAATGCCCAATCTATCAAAATATAACATCCATTAACCTGATCGGTAAATGGCGTGGGAAGAAAAAAATTCTAAACTCCAAAATTAAGGTCACCGCAAAAACTTTTAAAATGCAATAACAGGCGATCAAAATATGGCATATGTAAAAGAATGGTAGAATTAAAAACATCCACTCAAAACACTAACAATAAGCAGTCACTGAGCCATAGATCCCGAAGAGGGAGAACGCTACGGGTCTCAGAAAATGGTGACAAGTGTTTTTATTTAAGAGAAAAATTTTCAGCTCACCTGTAGCCTGGGCTGTGGAATCCAGCAAGTGCACGGTATCCACCGGCAGGTCCCAGCCGGTAATGCAGAGGTAAGAAGTTGAAGGAAGGATCCGGCACAAAAAAAACTCCTTTTAGTAAAAACATCGTAGCCTTTATTTTAAACGTTAAAAACCAACATTTAGTGGAGACCCAAGATGGTATCTATAACGGGGGAGCTTTACGCGTTTCGGACTTGAATAAAAACAAAAAAGTCCTTAGTCATACGTGCCCCGACTGCAACACAAGACTACTAAAATAGACTAACCCATCGGTCGGACACTGGGGAGGGGCGGAAGCAACATAATTGCATGGGAAAAACAGGTGAAGAAAAGAAGCTCACATTAAATCGAATCACATTATTATATATAAGTATACACGTGTGTGTGTGTGTGTGTGTGTATATATGTGTGTATATGTGTGTGTGTGTGTGTGTGTGTGTGTGTGTGTGTGTGATATATATATTAATATAATATAATTGTGTGTATGTGTGTGTGTATATATGCACACAAGTGACTCATTAGATTTTATAAGATGCAAGGCCATCCACATGGATGTAGATAATGTGAATATGAACAATAACAAATAAAAATAAGTCCAGATTATATTATGCTAATAGCACATGATTATAAGAATAAATAGATCAATATGAATAGATGACTGTTCACAGAGAATGGAATAAATTACTCACGGGAAAAAAAAACCAACCTTTTTTATATCTTTCAAAAATAGGTAAATGTGCATACATATTCAGGGATATTCCTAAAAATTTTACCGTAGATCTGATCGGTCATTTGGGCCATCAGGGTATCTCGAATTGGGTGTTGATATCCATTTTGCCTCAAACAAAAAAAAACCAAAAACATGTTTGTTTTTAACATTTAAAATAAAGGCTACGATGTTTTTACTATAAGGAGTTTTTTTTTTTTTGTGCCGGATCCTTCCTTCAACTTCTTACCTCTGTTTTTATTTAACCCCTTAGATAAAACTAAAAGTATACATGTTTGGTATCTCTGAACTGGTACCGACCTGAGGCATCACACAGACATGTTAGTTTTACCATATAGTGAACACTGTGAATAAAATATCCTAAAAACAATTGTGTAATTGCACTTTTCTTGTGCAATCTCACCGCATTTGGAATTTTTTTTTTCCCTTTTTTCCGGTACACTATATGGTAAAACTCATGGTTTAATTTAAAAGTACAACTCGTCCCGCAAAAAAACCATCATATGGCAATATTAACGGAAAAATAAAAAAGTTGTGGCTCTAAGCAGGGGTGGAAAAAACAAGCGGAAAATTGCCCTGGGATTGAGGGGTTAAAATTGTGCCGAAGTCCAAACATGCATGTACAGGGATCTCTGCACCATTTTCTTCAACACACTGAAGATTGAGAAGCATCGGCGTGTTCAGATTTTTTTTTATTTTTTACATCTGCGATACACCAACTTGCTCAGACAGTCTTCGAGTTGACATTTGGGGGCTGCTTGCAATTTGCTGCTGAATTTTTGTCCACAGCTTCGGCCGTCCTAACTATTGGTGGCCTTGGTTTCTTCTGGTTTGTGCCAAAATATAGCCCTCAGGTCATATTGTAACCCCATTAGTAGCATTGACAAGACTTAACACAAGTTAATTCTTGATAAATGTAATTCTTTAATTTTTTTTATTGGGGCTTCAACTTTGGTAAGTTAAGTGAGAAAGTTAACTGACTTAAATCCTAAAACTTTAAACAGACTTCAACCAGAAAAACTTGACAGTTCATAAGATGTCATAATGTCTTGAAACTTCAACTTATACAAATGGCTTTATATGGGGCGCTTATCTGCTGTAAGATTGTACTGTACTGTAGATTGTAAGCTCTCACGAGCAGGGTTGTCTTTTTTTTCCCTTTAAATATTGTATTTTCGATAACTGTTACTTGTTTGTATATGATCCTTCTGAATTGTAAAGCGCTGCGGAATATGTTGGCGCTATAGAAATAAAGATTATTATTATTATTAGGATTATGGGTCACCTGATCAGTACTTGATGTCGTCTCATGTATTGAGACCTT
Source organism: Anomaloglossus baeobatrachus (assembly GCF_048569485.1). Classification (NCBI taxonomy): domain Eukaryota; kingdom Metazoa; phylum Chordata; class Amphibia; order Anura; family Aromobatidae; genus Anomaloglossus; species Anomaloglossus baeobatrachus. Next base: position 308,416,505 of record NC_134355.1, read on the forward strand.
TAGACTAACAAGCCCTTGCTACAATATAAACTTTTAAAGGTGAACACTGATAACTTTAAAATGATCATGTTTACACCTAAGACACACGGCATGAAAATCGGTGCGAGTGGAATGTGATAAAACATCGCATCCCACTCGGACCAATATTGGCCTGGGTGCCAGCACCCATGAGCGATTATTTTCTCAGCCCTAATCAGATCGAGAAAATAGTTGCAGCATGCTGCGGGTACAATGCGATTTTTGTTTCTCACACCCATTCATGTCTATGGGGCGAAAGAAAAATCGCACTGCACTCACAGTACACCAGTGTACCACGAGTGCAGGGCGAGAACGGCAATAGCTGGCAATGAAGGAGAGAGGGAGATAAATCCCTCCCTCCCCTCCTCAGTGCCGGCCCGCCCCTCCGCAGCGTCGGCACTCCCCTTCTCAGTGCCGGCCCGTCCCCCGCAGCTGTGGTCCAATCAAACGATCGGACCTCAGTCGTATTGACACTCAACTCCCGCTGTGCTGCCAGCTTGAGCCGAGTGTCATGCGAGGATCGCCCGTGTGGCCCCGGTCTTACTTTCAAGATAAAGTGCTTGTTCTTTTGTTGACTGCAGAATAGGTCAACAAATCCATGGAGTCACTGATGTTTGTGTAGTGATTTAGGGATTTATGACAAAATATTTTTGACAGGCTTTGACATGTTGGTGAACGTCTTTCTTCATTCGCTTTCAGTAATAAGAGATTTTGGCTAACATTTTATCGGTGCCAAAATGGCCACCAGAAATTGGGTTGTCATGGCAGGCCTTCAGGATATTTGGCAGTCAGCTTTTAGTAAGAATCTCCTTTTCCCCATAGTAAATAATCCATAAGTCTTCTCAATATGGCTTGGATGTTTGTCTAAACTGGGACTTGGCATTTACACGTTACTCTGGAAGTAGATCGTAGATCAACTGGGGGCCCTTTTTATTGTGTTGCAGTGTAGTATCTTAAGTTGGTCTTCCGTGGTTGTCAAAATTGGAAAAAGTTTGGTGTCATAGAGAGCGCTGCGGAATATGTTGGCGCTATATAAAGATTATTATTATTATTAATAATATTATTATTATTAGAGCAGAGGGAAATATGTAATTTACAATGCATAACATTATGCACTGATGGGACATCGCCATGTACTGTCAGTGCAATGTAAACACTGTAGTATTTTACACCCCCTGGTGTAGTTTATCCCCCGGTGGTATACTGTTGCCTGGGCCAAACTATACCCAGGTTTCACATTTAGATTGGTATATTCTGGCCTGGAGGAGAATAGTTTGTCCTTGACTATTTTATACCCCAGGGTATAGTTTGGCCTAGGACAGTTAATCCTTGGGTATGCTCTGGCCTTGTCCAAACTATACACAGGCTCAATCTGGGAACGGGTTAATTTGGCCTGCTACACAGGGTTATTTGGTGGAAAGGCCTTTTTCATTTCCTTCATCTATCTGCTTTGTACATGGCCTTCCATAATCACTAATTGCGGTTCCAGAGAGAACACAATCTTTCTGACACATTGCATAGAAGAACTGAACAGGCGAAATTAAAGCTGGAATTCTGCATACAGGTCGACACCATATCACCAGACCAGGAGCAACGGACTACAGCCTTCTCCAAAGAGCGAAAATTTTGTGCACATGTAATTTAATATTATGTCTAATGGACTGTTTTTATTTTGTGTGTATTGCGTGTGTGGCGCCCTCCTGAACTGACCACTCTTATCCACCCATCTTTCCCAGAAAGGTTTAATTAAAGTTTTATTAATTTTCAGTTAGTCTTGCCAAAATACTCACACTATTAGTTATGTGATCACTGTGGCACTTGCAATCGTCGCTGTGTCTCGCAATGCACTGAGGGAGAGCTGGACGCCCAAGCTAGGAATCTACCGTAATGGACAGTTACCTACCATCCATAGTTGTTGAAATGTGACAAAAACTCGCTTGGTGTGCAAAGGAGCCCACAACGCCAATTTTAAAAGTGAAGAGCGAAGCCTGAATCCCATTTCTTCCTCAGTTCACATGAGGTTTGGTTGGGTTCTTTTAATGAGCCATTAGTTTGGGAACATCCTGACAAAGGTATGCATTTACTTGCTTTGATGACTTTTATACTTTTTTGATTTAAAAAAAAAAAATTGTTACTGTACTGTTGTACCATTTCATACATATCGCAATAATGACATTCATGTATTCATTAATAGGTTGCTGGCACATGTATGTATCGATTGCCTTTTAGGTAGCCTGCAAAAATTAGCCCTGTATCATAGGTGAACCACAAGTTTTTCTTTGCGTAAAATGGCTCAGCAATAATGCCTACAGTGGCACTCAAAAGTGGCAACCAAAATTGCTGTTAGGCTATGTGCCCACGGGGAAAGTGTCCTGCGGTTATATCCGCAGGACATTCCACAGGAGCTCCCAGACAACCGCAGCACAACTTTGTCTGTTTTAGTGCTGCAGTTATATTGCGGAATGTCCTCCAGATATGCTGCGGGCATTCTGCATTGAGGACACAGTACCATGGCTTCGGCACTGCATCCTCAATGCAGAATAAGTGCTGAGTGATCGGGGGAGTTCATACTGGCCTCCATCACACAGCACTTCACTTTCCGGCCATGTCTGTCTGCACTTTGCAGGAGAAGGTGAGCGGGCCTGAACTATCTCCGGCTGTCACATGACCGGAGCTCGTGCAGGCCCCGCCAACCTCCTGCTGCCCGCTCCTGGCTCCACTGCGCTCCTCTGCATCGGAGGAAGAGACTCCGGTGTCTTCTGTTGAGGCAGGTAAGTATGGGATCGTGCGGAAAAATCTGCAGGAATAATTAACATGCTGCAGATTTTTCCACAGGGAAATCTGCATTATTTCCGCTGCCGAAAAAAACGCAGCATGGGCACAGCACTCCCCAAATGCCATAGAAATGGCTGGGAACTCGCTGTACTTCGGATTTTTGAGAAATCCGCGGAATTTCCGCAAAAAAATCGCAGCAAATTTTCCACATTGTGGGCACATAGCCTAATTATCCACAGTCAAGCAAGTTTGAATATGAAATGATCTCTAAAAGGCATAAAGTTAAAGATGACACATTTCCTTTGTATTTTAGGCAAAACCTTTTTTTTTTTTTTTTTTCATCTTTTACATTTTTAAATTAACAAAAAAAGGAAATTGGCCAATGCTAAAGTTTGGTCACCCTGCATGGCTAGTACCTAGTAGCATCCCCTTTGGCAAGTATCGCAGTTTGCAAAGGCGCCAAGAGTCTTTCACTTCTTGTTTGAGAGATCTTTCAGCCATTCTTCCTTAGAATACTTCCAGTTCTGTGAGATTTCTGGGTTGTCTTGCATGCATTGCTCTTTTGAGGGCTAGCCACAGATTTTCAATGATGATCAGATCAGGAGACCATTGTAAAACCTTCTGTTTGCACCTTTTGAAGTAGTCTATTGTATATTTTGACTTGTGTTTAGGATCATTATCCATTTGCACAAGCCATCCTCTTTATCAACTTCACCTTTTTTTACAGCAAAATTTCTGAGTTGCTCATAAGATTGCTAGAGGCACATATCCAAACCCCCATTGACTGCAAAAGATCTTTAAGAAGATATAGCAGGCTCTGGAGTTCTGGTGCATAGTTCTACAGTCATGGCCACAAGTTTTGAGAGTGCTACAAATATTAATTTTTACAAAGTCTACTGCTTAAGTTTTTCTAATGGCAATTTGCATATACTCCAGAATGTCATAAAGAGTGATCAGCTTAACAGCAATTACTTGCAAAGTCAAGATTGGCTAAGAAAATGAACTTCAACCCCCAAAACACATTTCAACATCATTGCATTCCTGCCTTAAAAGGAGCAGCTAACATTGTTTGTGATTGTTCGCCAGCCCTGTCCTCATCAACACCCACACCTGTGTTAATGGAACAATCAGTCATGATTAAGTAAGTGACACCACTGGACACTTTTTAAAAAGAGGCTGGTGCTTGGTATCATTGTTTATTTTCAGTTAACCATGGTTATCTCTAAAGAAACACGTGCAGCCATCATTGCTCTGCACAAAAATGGCCTAACAGGGAAGAGTATCGAAGCTACAAAGATTGCACTTCAGTCAACAATCTATCGCATCATCAAGAACTTCAAGGAGAGAGCTTCCATTGTTGCCAAAAAGTCTCCAGGGCGCCCAAGAAGGACCAGCAAATGCCAGGACCGTATCTTAGAACTGTTTCAGCTGCGGGATCGGACTACCAGCAGTGCCGAGCTAGCTCAGCAATGGCAGCAGGCTGGTGTGAGTGCTTCTGCACGGACTGTGAGGGTCGGAGACTGCTTGAGCAAGGCCTGGTTTCAAGGAGGGCAGCAAAGAAGCCACTTCTCTCCAGAAAAAACATCAGGGACCGACTGATATTCTGCAAAAGGTACAGGGAGTGGACTGCTGAGGACTGGGGTAAAGTCATTTTCTCAGATGAATCCCCTTTTCGATTGTTTGGGACATCTGGAAAACAGCTTATTAGGAGAAGAGGTGAGCGCTACCACCAGTCTTGTCTCATGCCAACTGTTAAGCATCCTGAAACGATTCATGTGTGGGGTTGCTTCTCAGCCAAGGGAATCAGCTCACTCAGTCTTGGCTAAAAACACAGCCATGAATAAAGAATGGTACCAGAATGTCCTCCAAGAGCAACTTCTCCCAACTGTCCAAGAGCAGTTTGGCGCCCAACAATGCCTTTTCCAGCATGATGGAGCACCTTGCCATAAAGAAAAGGTGATCACTAAATGGCTCATGGAACAAAACGTAGAGATTTTGGGTCCATGGCCTGGAAACTCCCCAGATCTTAATCCCATTGAGAACTTGTGGGCAATCAAGAGACGGGTGGACAAACAAAAAACAACAAATTCTGGCAAAATGCAAGCATTGCTTATGCAAGAATGGACAGCTATCAGTCAGGATTTGGTCCAGAAGTTGATTGAGAGCATGCCAGGGAGAATTGCAGAGGTCCTGAAGAAGGGTCAACGCTGCAAATATTGACTTGCTGCATTAACTCATTCTAACTGTCAATATAACCTTTTGGTACTCATAATATGATTGCAATTATATTTCTGTATGTGATGTAAACATCAGACAAACACAATTAAAAACCAGAGGGCAACAGATCATGTGAAAATATAATTTTGGTGTCATTCTCAAAACTTTTGGCCATGATTGTACTGTTCAGACATACCTGCACAAATATGACCTTCATGGAAGTCATCTGAAGAAAACCTCACCTGCATCCTTACCATAAAATTCAGTTTCCGAAGTACGCAAAAAAATCTAAGCCTGATGTATTTTGGAAACCTGTCCTGTGGACCAATTAGGTTAAACTAGAACTTTTGGACACAATGATCACAGGTATATGTGGAGAAAAAAGGCACAGAATTTCAGGAAAAGAATATCTCGCCAACCATTAAGCATGGGGGTGGATCAGTCAAGCTTTGGTGTTGTGTTGCAGCCAATAGCATGGGGAACATTTCACAGATAAAGAGAAGAAAGGAATCAATAACATTTCGACAAATTATTGATGTAAACATATCATCTGTAAAGACGCTGAAGTTGAAAAGAGGATGGCTTCTACAGATGGCTAATGATCCTAAACACGTCAAAATTCACAATAGACTAACTCAAAAGGCACAAGCAGAGGGTTTTAGAACAGCCCTCACAGTCCTCTAGTCTGAGCATTATTGAAAATCTATGGATAGACCTAAAAAAAAAAAAGAGCCGTGCATGCAAGACGACCCAGGAATCTCACGGAACTGGAAGACTTTCCCAAGAAAGAAAGAATGGATGAAAATCCATCAAACAATTGACTCTTGGCCACAAAATAAAAAACAAGCTGTGATACTTGCCAATGGGGGTGGTACTGGGTACTAACCATGCAGGGTGCCCAAACTTTTGCATCCAATCATTTTCCTTTTTAGGTTTAAAGGAAAAAAAAATAATAAAAATATATATTTTTGCCTAAAATACAAAGGAAATGTCATCTTTAATTTTGCCTTTTAAAGATTTGATCTTCAACTTGCTTAACTGTTCATAGTAACAGTAATTTTGACCAGGGGTGTCCAAACTGTTGCATGCCAATGTACTTGTGGAGCACCCCATGGAAACATTTATGGCCTTTTTAAAGGATAGGACCCCTACCAATCAGGACTGCGGTCCTATCTGAATTGACAGGCCTCATATGACCATTGATCTCATTGACCTCATGTGACTTGGCTCCATTAAATACCCATGTCTTGTAGTACCTTTCATTAACGTGGTTATACTACTTTTCCCGTCATAGAACCATCATATAGAGCAGGTTGAGAGCTAGAAGTGTAGAGCATCAGTTGTTTGCTGTAAATATTATTTTTTAGTAAACTGCAGAACTAGATTTTCTTTCAGCACAAATCTATCTGAAATGGCTCTCATAGGAGCACCCTGCTTTTAGGAGTTGTGTAATGGCTAATGGAAAGTGCTGCTTATAAAAACTTTATGGGTTTCACTGGGTTTTATCAACAAATCTATTTTCTGCATTTTTTTTTTCTTTTCTATTATAAAGACTTTTTTTTTTCTCAAACTATTGTTTTGTGATTTTTTTTTTTTTTCTTTCTCTACTTGCCTATTACAATACAGCTGCAGCACAGAGGCTGACTGAAGGCATTGCTGGCCACCTTTTCTCCACTTTATGCACTGGTTTCCCTTTATAGACAGGATTATATTCATTAAGGAATAAAGATTATTTATATTTTAGATTTGTTTTTTGAGGTTGTCAGCATCATATAATCTTTATATCCTGAGTGTCTCTGATGACCTATCTTTAGTATATACGGTACTTGCGCTCCATATCGTGTAACTATTATGTTTACGTCTAAATCTCCATTGCATCTCTTTTGCTTTTTTTTTTTTTTTTTTTTTTTTTAGAAAATTAGTGTATAGGGACCCCCCCCAGTATTCAGTGGTTCAGGGTTTTATTTTTTAAGGAATGTTTTTAAGGGCGCCTGTCAGTATGATTAACGCTCCTATGTCATTTATATGGATATGTAGGTTATAGCTGGTTGAATAAAATTTTACCTTCATATATGCAATCAGGTTTCCTCCAGACAAATTTGTTTTTCTAAATGTGTAAATGAACTTTTTAAGCACCACTCCAGCGTTGTTGTTGTTGTTGTTGTTGTTGTTGTTGTTGTTGTTGTTGTTGTTGTTGTGTTTTTTTGTTTTGTTTTTTTCTTTATTGCATCAGAGTGGGGCTTTAAATCAAAGTCACGTGTCCTGTTTTATCCTCCCCTTCTGGTGATTTCATATTCTGTTGCCACTTCTCCGGTCGGTCTCCAGTGATTTGTGACCTGCCCGCAGCTCCAGTGTTTCATGGAGCGGGCTGAAGGTCACAACTCAATGGAGTTCTGAGTGCCTCGTTCTGGCTCTCATAGAGATGTATTGGAAGCTTTTTACGTAACTTCTGACTTTGGGACAATCAGAAATTACTGTCACAAGATGGCACCGCGGCAACAGAGCGATATCGAAAAAGTGTAAAACCGCCAGAGAGTAGTGCTAGGGGCAGGGGACTTTCTTTTAAAGCACCACTCCAGCACAGAATAAAAAGAGAAACAACGGTGCTTTAAGATCTATGGATGATACATAGATCTCCCTAAAAATCTGCTTCCAGAGCTTATTTTAAGGCCTCATTCACATGACCGTATGTTTTGGATTAGTCTCTCATCAGTGTTTGTCCTTCAAAACCAGTAGTGTCTCCAAGACGTGTCAATCTTTCAATTATAGTTTTCATCTGTGCGTTCCACTCCTGGATTTCGCATACAACTACTGAAGATACGCTGATACAAAAATACTGACGTCTGAATGAGGCCCAAGTGATAGTGGGATACCAGTGCAAGAAATGTAGATCTGGAGAGCAGACTGTCAGACATGTCTCACATTGCTAACTCCCCCTTTCATGTAAAGTAAACTCTGCAGGCATATTCTCAAGATCTCTCTGCAGTGCATAGATCTTAACAGCTTACTTACATATTTAGAAAAATGTGGCTTTCTCTAGCGTAAAACTTTAAATTCCAGATATCGCTGTATAATTTTGTTCGCCCGATCGCCTAGACGCCCATATAGATGGCTTATGAGGGCTAGTCCCAACTGACAGACTCTGAGCACTGCTGGAGCTTTTCACACACCTGCCATTCAAGCATGGAGCAGCTGCTGACCATTACATTTTTAGGCCCTGTGCACACTGCGTTTTTACGTGGTTTTTTTTTTTTTTTTTTTTTGCGTTTTTGCTGTAGAAATTTCTTGAGAAAATGCTTGTAACTTTTCTGCAGACATTCACCAGCAAAACCTATGGAGACAAAAAAATAGCTGTGCACACACTGCGTTTTTTTTTTTTTAATAAAGAAAATTCTTTCTGCAGAATTTCTTGAGAAAAAATGTGCATGTCACTTCTTTTCTGCAGGTACCTGTGTTTTTTGCCATAGATAATTGTAAAAAATAAAGCAGGGACCAACCTGCATCAAAAACGCGGTAAAAACGCATGCGGTTTCTTTGTTATTGGTGCGTTTTTTGAAAGCAAGTGCGCTAATATTGCAGACTCAAGAAATTTCTTGAAAAATCCTTTTTCTAGTGTGAACAGAGCTTTACACAGGAATTGGGATGCGTGCTCATGATCAGTGTTTGCAATGTGGCGCCAATATACAGTTTTAGCTTCTTTTTTCTTTATCAGAATTATTTGACAAAGTTTGTCAAATAATTCTGATGGAGAGAAAAAAAAGATAAAAATGTATATACCGTGACGTTGTTACAAAATGTTGGATCGTGATTGTATGTATATCAATTTTGTATATAGATAAACATAAGTCCAGTCTGACGAAGGCCTGCTGGCTGAAATGTCGACCTCTGTGGACACTCCAGTATACAGCAATATACAACAATTGCATCAACTATGATCAATAAAATTTATTACAGCATAAATACGACTTGATTAATTTTTTTTGGGGTTAGTAGAGTGCCGGAATTTTACAATTTAGCTCTGATCGTAGGAGAACGCAGGAGACCGCTGCTGCTCGTACCCACGGAGGAGACTCGCTGACCCGCAGCTCAGGACCCGCTGCATCCAGGATGCAATGAGTCCTAATCGTGGGTACATACCCTAAGGTTTCTATAGTGCCGCCTCTTGACATGCAACGGACATCTTGAATGTCATTTAAAACTTGTTATATTTTTATCTGTGGACCGCATGATGCGTTTCCTTTTTATGTATAGGATGCTAGATGTTGTTGTTAAATTGCACTTTTATACACTGTACAAAAATATAAACACTTGTGTTTTTTTTCCCATTTTTCATGAGCTGAATGCTTTAAGATCGAAGATTTTATTTTTATTTTCCAAGTCCACAAAAGGCCTTTTTTTGCTCAAATATTCACAAATTGGTCAATTTCTTTTTTTTTTTTTTTAGTGAGCACTTGCGAAGAAAATCCATCCACCTCATAGATGTGACATATGCTGATTAGACAGCATGGTTATTGCACAGGTGTGCCTTAGGCTGGCCACCATAAAAGCCACTCTAAAATATGCAGTTTTATCACACAGCACAATGCCACGAGTTGTGAGGGCGTGTGCAATTGGCATGCTGATTCCAGGAATGTCCACCAGAGCTGTTGCCTGGAAATTGAATGTTCATTTGTCTACCATAAGCCAGCTCCAAAGGAGTTTCAGAGAATTTGGTAGTATATCTAAATGGCTTCACAACCGGGCATGTGTAGCCACACCAGCCCGGGTCCTTCACATCTAACATCTTCACCTCCAAGATAGTCTGAGACCATCCACCTGGAAAGCTGCTGCAACAATTGGATTGTATAATCAAAGGATTTTTTTCACAAACTGTCAAACCCTCTCAGGGAAGCTCATGTCCTAGTCATCCTCATTGGGGTCGCCACCTGACTGCAGTTCGTCGTTGTAACTGACTTGGATGGGCTAATGCTCACATTCTATGGCGTCTTACACATTGATACACATTATTAGGTGTTCATGGCTGAATCCTGGTTTTCACTGTACAGGGCAGATGGCAGACTGCATGCATGGCATCATGTGTGGGTGAGTAGTTTGCTGATGTCACCGTTGTGAATCGAGTGGCTCATGGTGGTGGTGGTTGTTTTATGGTATTGGCGGGTGTATGTAATGGACAACGAACACAGGTGCATTTTATTGATGCCATGTTGAATGCAGACAGATATTGTGATGAGATCCTGAGGCCATTGTTGCGCCATTCATCCATGAATATCGCCTCATGTTGCAGCATTATAATGCACAGCCCCATATTGCAAAGATCTGCACACAATTCCTGGAAGCTGAGAACATCAGTGAAGTAAGTAGATGTGTTGCACTGCATGAGGCAAATGGTGGTCACACCAGATACTGACTGGTTTTGAGACTCCCCTGGATCCCCCCAACACTGTAAAACTGCACATATTAGGCCTAAGCCACACGGCGAGAAAATCGGTGCGAGTGGAGTGGGATAACATCGCATTCCCCTCGGACCAATTTTAGCCTGTGTGTCAGCACACATGAGCGATTATTTTCTCAGCCCTAATCGGACTGAGCAAACAATCGCCGCATGCTGCGATTGTAATCCGAGACTTTCTCTCGCACCCATTCAAGTCAATGGGGCGAGAGAAAAATCGCACTGCACTCGTGTACCGCCAGTGCAGTGCGAAAATGGCAATACCCGGCTACGCAGGAGAGAAATCCCTCCCTCCCCTCCTGATAGCCACCCCGCCCCCCGCAGCTGAGGTCTGCTCGCACGAACGGACCTCAGTTGCAAGGACACACGCATGACACTCGGCTCTGCTGTACTGGCAGCACGAGCCGAGTGTCATGCAAGTGGATCGTAGTAGTCCCCGTGTGGCCCCAGCCTTCGAGTAGCATTTTGTGACCAGCAGAAGGCACACTTGTGCAATAAGCATGCATTCTAAACAGCATCTTGATATACTGACGTCAGCTGCTGGTTTCTGATTGGCCAGCTAATGTCATAGGTAGAGCTGTGCAGAGAGCTAGTCTGTGTAGCGCCAGCAATACATTTCGACTGAATGTGCATCTAAGGACGCACATTCACCTGAAGTAAAGTGTTGATGTTGGCGGCCTTCTGCATGGGGCTGCGATCTTGAAGGAGTCTATGGTGTCTGTGGACTGCATTAAGCAGTCTGAGGCCCTATGCAGGCCGTGTGTTTGAGACCCCTGCTCTAACATGTTATCAGCTCTGTAAATTCACATTTCCCTAGCCCTTACCATCAGCAGTTTCCAGAGCACTTGACCGGCTATCTCTATATGTAAATATACTGATAAGTGTAGGCTTCAGATCTACTCTTGTAAGACCTTTCATGTCACTTGCTCAGTAGGATGAAGCTATTGAACCAAACTGTCACTCAAGGAGGTAGCCCCGCCTTCCCCTAGCAGCAGGGAAGTGAAAGGCTGTACCGGCAGTATGCTGCTGATGGCACAACTTAACCCTTTAAACCTTTCCTTTAGTGCTTTATATCGGTCTGCTTAGCTTCTACTGCCCTAGAACAGCTGCCCACACATCTGACTGCATTTCCAATGTAACAGATTTCCTTTTAATTAAAAAACACAGCTATTTTGTTTTTTCTTCTCTAATTTTGTATAACCACCATAACTGCTGATTTAGCCCAGCTTCTAAATTTAAGTTAGAATGGGAGAAAAACCCCATATGTCCCTATCACAAAAAGTACGTGCCCCCCTTGACTCTAGCCAGACACGGACTTCCCTGTTTTCTCACCAGTCTTTTACAATACAGATTGCTTAGATAGTTTGATAAGTTCCTTTTTAGTCTGTCAATGCGGTATTCATTATACAGTTACCATTGTCTCTGAATAAAGCAGAAATGGTTTGGAAAATTCTGGGAATCTGTCAGAAATGAGATCTAAAATGTGTATCTGCCGAAAGCACACGAAGATGTCATTTACCTAGTTATAACTTAGCCTCTTAGATTTAAAGTCCTCTAGTTCAGCACATGAAACAATGTATGCAATTCTCATTCTCTAGTCATACTGTATACGTCTCCCGGGAAGGATCAGAACATGGTTAATGCCTAGGGATATTCTTGGTGGCGAAGGTTAAGTGCTCACTTTACTTTTTAAAGAAAATGTAGAATAATCCGTACATCCGGACACTTGTTACTATAATTGATCATTAGCGGAAGTCATACAAATATGATCATTACAATATCCCATCAGTCCACAGCCAAGGGCACTTAGGTTTACTAATCAATATAGAGTCAAAGTGTTGAATGATTTGCTATACAGCTAGAATTTCATGTTTGGGGAGTGGAGAGAATACCTATATACATTATTGCTTGTGTATTATGCCTGGCATATCTATCAGCAAAGGGCAGATATCCAAGGTCCATACAATACAATCCTAATAAAATACTTACATAGGGCGTATGGCTTCTTTCTCTTGACACACCTACAACCTTTGAGTTTTAATGTTTTCCAGTATAGTGCTAACTTAATATGAGACTGAATGGAAAATAAATAAAGTGCTATTATTTTTATTGGTAATAATCAGTGTGAATATCTAAGCCTTACACCCTGAGAACAGTGTATGTATGTCGGACAAAAAAACCTATCCAAGTAAATGAATAGAAAATAAAAACATTTAGGTCTCATTCACACACTTGCATGTTTAAACAGGTATGTGTGGACAAATGGTACTGGTGTGATACATGTTCTGGATTAGTGTCATCAGTGTACAGTCCATGTGTAGTGATGGGCAAACCCCCCAATGTTTCAGGAGACTTGCCTGAACATTTTGTAAAGTTCGGGTTCTGAGAACGCGAACTTTCATCTGAACACCGAACTCGGACTTTACAGTTATGGGATGGGGTGGAGGGTGTGTAAAATAAAGAATATAGTTACTAATAAACATTTCCTTATACTTACAGGTCTCGCGACACGTCCTGCAGACTGTCTCCTGTCCGCTTCTGCTTCAGAGTCCCATCATTTCCGTGCTCCCGGGTTACAGGACCTTCCATGACGTCATAGCCATGGGACCAGTCTGGTGTGACTGTATTACCTCGTGGGTTACAGAGTGGTCACATGGCTATGACGTCCCGGAAGGTCCTATAACCCACAAATTAACAACATTCACACCAGACTGTTCACATGGCTGACGTAATGGAAGGTCCTGTAGTCAGTGCTGGTTACCCGGTGGCATAGCTGACCGGCCTCAGCTATGCACTTGGGTGAAGTCTGACAGCTTTCAGCTCAGTCTGTGTGAGAAAACCTGTTTCTTTTCGCACAGATGAAGTGGAGCTGAAGATGCTCGCCCGCCTTTGGACTACGTTGGAGGTTTTTTTTTTTTTTTTGTAATAAAAATTGAGTCCTAAATGTCTTGTTTTATTACTAATAAAATATTTTTCTGTGTTTTATTTTACTGTTAAAATAACAATCACAGACGCTGTCACAGAGTTGACGTCTGTGATTGGATGCTGGAGTAATCTGAAACCAGCCCATACATCCTAGAATGTATGGGCAGATTCAAGGTTACTCCAACAGCCAATCAGACACCCATTCTGTGTGACCGCGTCTGTGATTGTGTGAGGAACCCAACAGCCATAGTAGTGTAAAAATAAATTTAAAAAAATGACGTAGCGCTCCGCAGTATTTTTGATTCTCAGCACAGATAAAGCGGATGGCTACAGGCTGACACTCCCATCTGCCTGGCTTTACTTGACTGGCAATCAAAATACAGGGAAGCCCATTAAATAATTAAAAAAAAAATTAAAAAAATAAATACATGGGCTCCCGCCCTATTTTGATCGCCAGTCAGGTAAAACCAGGCAGCTGGGGGCTGGGATTCTCAGCGTAGTAAGGCCCAAGCAATCTGGGACCCCTACGCTAAAAACCACAGCCCGCAACAGTCCCTGGAAATGTCGCATTGTTTATTAGCGCCATTTACAGGCGCTTTACCCAGCTTGTCCAGCGACAATGATAGGGGTGGCTTGCTGAGTAATAAAGGGGTTAAAACCAGCTTCGTATTCTCAGCTGGTACTAAGCCCGAAATTTTTATTAGAAATAAAACATAACATTTAGACTCCATCTTTATTATAAAAAAAAAATCCTTAGTTCGACATAGTCAACAGGTAGAGCATTTTCAGCTCTGCTTCATCGCTCTGTATATCAAGCGTCTCTACAGAGAGAAGCAGGCTGACACTGGGTATGATTCCACTTGCGTATGACTTGTGCGAGTCTCACAGCGGTATCACCCTGCATGGCCTAACACTCTCCGGACAGGAGCGCCTCTGCTGCATGGGAATACATGCAGCTGAGACCCGCTTCTGTCAGGAGAGTGAGTGCCGGGTGATACCGATGTGAGACTCGCACAGTGACCGTAAAAGTTCAGTCGAGTCCATATGACCAGTCTGTAACCCACGAGGTAATACAACATTCACACCAGACTGGTCACATGGCTATGACGTCATGGAAGGTCTTGTAACTCAGGGGCACAGCAATGATCTGACACTGAAGCAGACGCGGCCGGCAGACAGTCTGCAGGACGCGTTGCAGGACCTGTAAGTATAATCATAATTTTTTTTTAATAATGCGTCTTTTTTTTTTTTTTTTTTTTAATTATACAGCCCCTGGACTTCCCAGGAAAGCTCGTGTTCGGGATCGTGTGCATGAACACTGTGTTTGGTACAGACCCCGGCATCACTATCAGTGTGTCCATTCTAACCATCAGCAATCTGTGTTTGTCACTGAATGATAATTACAAAGCATTTCTGTGCGCTAGACTTTGGCCTTTTTCATCCAAGATACTGCAAATAAACGGACATGTCTGAGTTTTGCACAGAAGCATGGTGCGTTGAGAGGGACATATGAATAGCAATGTAGATTATAATGGGTACATGTAGCGTGAAAAAAAACCCTGATATAACACGAAAGTCAGAATTAGGCTTGACAAGGCAACTCCCAAAAGTTGACTTATATATTTATCTTGTTACAGTACTTTTATTTGAAGGAAATGAAATGTGAAATATCTGCAATGTGTTTAATGTATTGTTTTGTGTGGTTTTTTTTACCCTTGATTTATAAAATATATATTGTATATTTCAGGTAACATCCAAGGAGCAACAATTGTAGATTCTCTGGATACTTTGTTCATCATGGGAATGAAGGATGAATTCAAGGATGCTAAGGAATGGGTGGAGAAGAACCTAGATTTCAATGTGGTGAGTTTGATTGCAGGTGTATTATTCAGAATCTGTTTAGTCCTTTTCTTACATGTGGGGTTCAAAGTTAAAAGGCACCTGTCACAAGGTTTGAGTTCTACACCAAAACTAGCACCTTAAAGAGAACCTGTCACCAGTTTTTTTTAGAATTGAACCAAAAGTTTCACCTTCCGCAGCTCCTAGGGTACATTCTATGAAGGTGCACTTTATTCCCTGACTCCCCTTGCAGACCCCAGAAATACCTTTTGACATCTGCCGCCACGTATGTAAATTAACCGTTCTGGTCAGCTGGACGTCCTTTTCTTGGTCAGCTGGACGGCCTTTTCTTGGTCAGCTGGACGGCCTTTTCTTGGTCAGCTGGACGGCCTTTTCTTGGTCAGCTGGACGGCCTTTTCTTGGTCAGCTGGACGGCCTTTTCTTGGTCAGCTGGACGGCCTTTTCTTGGTCAGCTGGACGGCCTTTTCTTGGTCAGCTGGACGGCCTTTTCCTTGGTCAGCTGGAAGGCCTTTTTCTTGGTCAGCTGGACGGCCTTTTTCTTGGTCAGCTGGACGGCCTTTTTCTTGGTCAGCTGGACGGCCTTTTTCTTGGTCAGCTGGACGGCCTTTTTCTTGGTCAGCTGGACGGCCTTTTTCTTGGTCAGCTGGACGGCCTTTTTCTTGGTCAGCTGGACGGCCTTTTTCTTGGTCAGCTGGACGGCCTTTTTCTTGGTCAGCTGGACGGCCTTTTTCTTGGTCAGCTGGACGGCCTTTTTCTTGGTCAGCTGGACGGCCTTTTTCTTGGTCAGCTGGACGGCCTTTTTCTTGGTCAGCTGGACGGCCTTTTTCTTGGTCAGCTGGACGGCCTTTTTCTTGGTCAGCTGGACGGCCTTTTTCTTGGTCAGCTGGACGGCCTTTTTCTTGGTCAGCTGGACGGCCTTTTTCTTGGTCAGCTGGACGGCCTTTTTCTTGGTCAGCTGGACGGCCTTTTTCTTGGTCAGCTGGACGGCCTTTTTCTTGGTCAGCTGGACGGCCTTTTCCTGGCTCCTGTCCTCCCTTCTACTGTTGTTCGCCATCCTCCTTTCATGATTGACGTGGGTGACGCCTCCCTCATCATCCAAGTTGCTCTGCAAAATCTTGCGCCTGTGCAGTCATTCCCGCCTTGCGCAGGCGCAGTTCGCTGGGACCTATTGCGGGCATAGCCGAAAATCTAGGTACGCTTGTGTGAGCCAGTGAAATCTTTGCGCAGGCGCGAGATTATGGACATCAATGTAGATGATGCAGGTAATGTCATCCATATCGCCTGCCATAATCTCACGACTGTGCCGAGAACTTAACAGCTCGCGCAGGTGCACCAAATTTTTCGAACTCTGCCTACAATAGGGCAGAGCGAACTGCGCCTGCGCAAGACTGCAATGTCTCTGCACATGTGCACATTTTTTTCCCGGCTACGTGTATGTCACGGGAGGTGTCATCCACATCAATCATCAAAGGAGGACGGGGACAGGAGCCTCAACCGAGCACACACATCGGACCGGACTCAAGAATTAGCATACAAGGCAGGAGATTTTATAAAGGCAAAAAAGGGTAGAAACAGCCGGGCACTGCAGCTCCAAACATTTACTCAAAGACCGCAATCGTGCTCAGTAATGGACCTCCAGCAGTCCCAAGTGGTGCTCAGCCAGCATTGTAGATAATCAGCTGAATCCAGAGAAGAAAGGAGGGCGGCACTTCATGGTGGAATTCTGCAGTTTTAATAACTTTTTGTAAACAAGTTAGGCTGCTTTCACACATCCGTTTTTTGCTGTGCGGCACAATACGGCGCTTTGCGGGAAATCCGCATCCGTTGTTTTTTGCCGCCGAGTGCGGTTTTTCCACATAGACTTTTATTAGCGCCGGATTGTGCCGCATGGCTTTACGTTGCGTCCGGTTTTTGCCGGATGTGGCATATTTAGCCAATGCGGCGGCCGGATGAAACGTTCAAGTGAACGTTTTTGTCACTGGCGAAAAAACGCATAGTGCCGGATCCGGCGCGGTGCGGCACAATTTACAATGCAAGCCTATGGCCGCCGGATGTGGTTTTTTGCACTGCGCATGCTCAGTATCAAGCCGCATCCGTCAAACGGACGGGCCGCATGGAAAAACTTATGCAACAGATCCGTTTTTTTCGCCGCATCCGTTGCATAGGTTTTTGAGCCAGATTGAGCCGCACTGCAAAAACCGGAGGTGTAAAAGCAGCCTTACATACAACATGTAAGGGGAGAGGGGAGTTCAGGCACGCCGGACAACGGCCGTTTCGCACAAAGGCAAAGTGCTTCCATGGGTCCTAGCTTGTAACATCAGTTGACTTCCTTTTTAAAGGGAGCTGACGTAGTGAATATAAAAAAAAAAAAAACCCCAGCATACAGCTTATAACAGATTGCAGCAGCGCATAAACAGACAGTCATTCATAAGGCATGGGAAGATGAAGAACATCATACATAAATGCAGAAGCAAACATGATAAACTTATGCTATGTGGATTGAAAAATCTTTTAACATATCCACAGTATTATTTTTTCACTCTTTATATCTGCATTAAAAGGGCACTAAATCATGATATTGCATATAAATAGTTATTTCACCTGGAGGAGAGAGAGGTGGGAATATATAGTGGACAGGGAAACCAAAGAAAAAATACTATACGTTACCAATATTAATAGTATGGAGATCTTATAGGAACACCAACATATCGTTACGGTCATTCAACCCTAGGGGGGCCCATCGCCTTAACATTAATAAGTCGCGATTCTTTTTGCAAGAACTGCTTATGGGTATCGCCTCCCCTACATGATAGAGTAACCCTAAAAAGCCCAGCAAAAGATAAAACATCCAGATTCCCCGCATGGTGCATTCGAACGTGTTTGATCAATCTTGGTGACCATTGCAACTGATCATGGCTGATGTAATTATTTGCAAATCTATAGGAGCAGTACTTTTAACAAACCCTTGAAGTTAAAGTAAATGACGTAGATAAGGGAGTGAAGTTTGGGTTATTTTTTTTTTTTTTTTTAAAGTACAGCTCATTTAGATTCCCTACTAATTGTACGCCATTGTCATTCGCTCAGCCTCTTGTATGTAAATTATGGGCCTGATACATCAAGACTGGCATTGTTCAGGAGATTGGCTGGAGTCAGACGTATATGCCTCTTCATGAGTGCTGGACGAGTGATGTACAACTGAGTGCGCCTCGCCACAAATCCTACTCCAGTCCCTGCCGGCGCTAGATTTATGATGTAGCAATTGCTGCCACTCATCGTGAATTTGACCACCTTGCTGAAATGTATGTAAAATCACTGTTTTATATGATGCAGGGCTACCAGTTGTCACACCCACACCACAGAGTAGCAGCTTTCTGTGTGCACTGTGCATAGGCAGAAATATGCCAATCTGTGGTGGGGCAAGGTTTTATAGAGCTCATGCACATGGATTACTTGGCAGGTTTCTCTAATGATATCCTCTGTCTAAAACTTTGATTTCATCAAAACTACAGCAAGCAGCCCAGTAAGTGACACATTGCATTATTCAGGTGTTTTTTTCTCTACATCATTCCGCTTTGAGTCTGTGGCCACTGTGGCCTTTCTAGACTTGTATTTTCTTTCAAGAAATCCACATGTACAGTCGCAGCAATTGGCTGACTATCAATACAATAATTGAAGCATCTATTTTGCATGTGCAAAGATCATTGTGAGGGGAGGAGGAGTTGTGATATCCTTTATCGTGAATGTTGTATCCTCAGCCGTGCTGAGGTGTTACTAGATATTGTATTTGTCTCTGTGATGATAATGAGACTTCTGATAAGTCTTCTATAAAGAGTAGCCAGTAGGGATCTAAGATGGCTATAGTATCCAGTGTGAAAATTGCAAGATTTCTAGTTTCATATGTTACACATATTGTGATATAAATATTTTTGTTTTTGTTACAAATCTGGCCCTTGCCCCCCCCACCCCCCAAAAAATTGGTTGGTTTTTTTTTCGGTTTTATTTTTTTTTTTGTTTTTTTTTTTTTTACCCCTTAGCTAATTTTGACCTTCCTCACCAGGCCAAATTTTAGAAATCTGCCGAGTGTCAGTTTGTGGTAATAGCTCTGGAAGCCTTCAACAGATCCCAGTGTTTCCGACACATAGTACCAGTGCTATGTTAGTGGTTAGTGGTAAATTCATTTTTTTTTTTTTCTTTTTTTTGCTCTTCTCTTATCCAGTAGTTATGCCAGAACTACCATTAGTTAAAAAACCCACTATAGTTGCCTTTCCAGTTGTAAGTGATACTTGACACTAATTGAGCACTTATTGCAGCTCCTACTTCTAAGCTCCTTTGTTTTCCTGTACCCGGTGTAGTGATCTGTTTTTTTTCTTTGTGGTCATCCCTGAACAATAATTACTTTTGTTCATGATCAGTTGTAATGAGCGGTTTGGGTACCTGCTCTGGAGATAATTTGGGGAGCCGCAGCACCTTTCATGAAAAATTGGCATAGTTTTTTGTATAATAAGAGGAACAAGTAAGCGGAGAACATTTTAATGTTATCCGTTTAATACTGGTCTCTACTTGACATTGGCCCCTATGCGTTTGTGTTCTGCTCTTCCAATGGCAGAGCCTATATTCCCGCCGTCGTCACGTGTGCATTGTGTTCTGAGTGCATCGCTCGCTCACGCTTGTCAGCAGTTATAGGAGGCAGGCAGATGCCGGTGAACATGTGGACAGACGTTTACTTTCCTTTTACTTCTATTTCTCCGTCTGCTCCTGAGTAGAGTTGAGCGGATTGCTAATAATCCTGGTCCGGTGGATCAGTGGCGGGTTGACAAGAAATTCCGAGATCCGATCCGAGAGAGAGACACGGATCGTGCACACGGAATCCCGCGTCTGGGTCGGATCCAGAGCTACCGCTGAAACCGCGCGGATCCGGATTTTTCCAGTCCGGGTCCGCTCAACACTACTCCTGAATGAAGCAAAAAGCAAATCTCCAAGAGATGCGGAGGGGCCTGAATGAAGTAGTGCCGGGCTAGTGCTAGACATTCTTATGCATAATGTAGGTTCTTCACTACGTGATTCTGAACACACTTCTAGAATATGGTACAATCACATGCACCATATGTATAAGGCTATGTGCGCACGTTGCGTTCTATTACGCAGCGTAAATAGTCGCTGCATGTGCGTCTCAGAATGCAGCCGAAAAGCTGCGTTCTGAGACTCATTCGGCAGAACGCAACGTGCGCACATTCCTGCAGAATTCGTGCGTTCTGGGTGCTTTCTCTGCCATGGGAAAAGCATCCAGAGAGCACATTTTTGACAGTGCGGTCCCACTCGGCTCTGCTGCATCCCCATAGACTTGCAGCAGAGCCGACTGGGACCGGAATGTCAAAAAGAGCACATGGCTGGCTGCGGGAGACAGCCGCGCGATCAGAATGAACTCGGGTGAACTTCACCCGACTTCATTGTGATCGCGCGGCTCTGTCCATGTGCCGCGGCTTGATTTGCGGTCACAGGTGAAGGATTCACCTGTGACCGCAAATCTGAGTGACTGCAGTGAGCCACGCGATCGTCACTCAGGTTACCCGCGGCCAGCTCGAGTCCTCCACACGAGACCTGTGGCCGCGGGTAACCTGAGAGACTTCCCCGCACACATCCCGACATCCCCGCACACATCCCCGCACACATCCCGACATCCCCACATACATCCAGACATTACCGCCTACATGCCCGCACACATCCCGACATTACCTCCGACATCCCTGCGAACATCCCGACATCCCCACATACATCCAGACATTACCGCCTACATGCCCACACACATCCCGACATTACCTCCGACATCCCTGCGAACATCCCGACATCCCCGCGAACATCCCGACGTTGTCTCTGACGTTGTCTCTGACGTTGTCTCTGACGTTGCCTCCGACGTTGCCTCCGACGTTGCCTCCGACGTTGCCTCCGACGTTGCCTCCGACGTTGCCTCCGACGTTGCCTCCGACATCCCCGCACACATTCCGACACTACAGCCCTCATCATCACAGCCCTCATCATCACAGCACACATTCCGACACTACAGCCCTCATCATCACAGCCCTCATCACAGCACACATTCCGACACTACAGCCCTCATCATCACAGCCCTCATCATCACAGCACACATTCCGACACTACAGCCCTCATCACAGCCCTCATCATCACAGCACACATTTCGACACTACAGCCCTCATCACAGCCCTCATCATCACAGCACACATTCCGACACTACAGCCCTCATCATCACAGCCCTCATCATCACAGCACACACACCGGCATTACCTCATTGACGTCACTGCTGACAGCGCGACTCACTTCAGTTGCTGCATGGGGCGGCGGTGTTGTACTGCCACTCCTGTCAGCTTCATGTAGCAGAGCTGGATGTGTCGCGGGACCTCGTGGATTACGCTGGACCTGGAGGTGTGTTGGGGGATTTTAATAAAGTGGTGAAAGAGGGTGGTTTTTGTCTTATTTCAAATAAAGAATTTTTCGGGTGTTTGTGTTTATTTACTTTCACCATGTTAATCATTGGGGGGGTCTCATAGACGCCTGCAACGATTAACTAGGACTTAGTGGCAGCTATGGGCTGCTGCCATTAACTCCTTATTACCCAGATTGCCACCGTACCAGGGCAGTTCTGGATGAGCCGGATACAGTCCCGGGACTGTCGCATCTAATCCATGCGGCGATTCCGGGCGGCTGCTGGCTGATATTTTTAGGCTGGGGGGCTTCCCATAACGTGGGGCTCCCCATCCTGAGAATACCAGCCTTCAGCCGTGTGGCTTTACCCTGGCTGGTATCAAAATTGGGGGGGACCGCACGCTGTTTTGTTTTTTTTTTATTTATTTTCTTGCACTACATAGACCCGCCCACCGGTGGCTGTGATTGGTTGCAGTCAGACACGCCCCCATGCTGAGTGACAACTGTCTCACTGCAACCAATCATAGGCGCCGGTGGGCGGGGGAAGCAGGGAATACGAGATTGAATAATGGGCGGCCGGCATTTGCAAAAGCAGGAGAAGGCGCCGGAGCTTTGTGAACGCCGTGCAGCTGATCGGTGAGTATGAGAGAGGGGGGAGAGGGATAGACAGACAGAGACCGACCGACAGGGACACACAGAGACACAGACAGAGAGAGACCGACATTACAACCAATACGCACAAAAGAAGTGACATGTCACTTCTTGAACGCAGCGCTTCGGGCAGCAGCCGAAGCGCTGCGCTCTAATACGCCACGTGCGCACATCTCATGCACAATCTTCATAGATTATGCTGGGGACGCAGGACGCATGCAGTTACGCTGCGGTGCAGATCGCAGTGTAACTGCATGTAAATACGCAACGTGAGCACATAGCCTAAGACCACTTTTGTCTTTATTCCTCTCTCTATGGGTCTGTTATTGCAGTCTTGCGGCTATAGCCCATAAGACCGGGCACTCGCGTTCATACTGGAGTGGCCACAAGCTGCCTCTGCTGAACAATTAGTACGTAATTAATAGTTTGCACATACGAAGTTGCCAAGAGTTATAAATCTCCCCCGAGTATGTGAAGCCTTCTTAACATCAGAAGTACCCTAAAGTGTTGGTACAGTAAGCAGGGTAATGTGAATTAATTTACTCCTCGGTCATTGGTGAATTTTCCCATGATTCTAATGATTTTTGTCATTGTTTAATACCTTCCAGCAGCTTTGTAAATCAACCATGAAATTTCTGCTGGTGTGAAAATGAGTCTACATTTCACTTCGGGAAAAGTGTTTCCCAGAATGCAAGCAGTATCTTCTCCAGCACCCGTGTATTCTAGAAATGCTCCATGTCGTCAGACTAGAATGCATGGGAAAATGACATTATATTTTCATTTACTGGCCGTGCCAGAACCCAATATGCTTAGTACTCTAAGGGCTGATCATAGATCACAGCCAGTTATTACACTGCAGGCTTTATATATTTACTACCGCTTCATTTTAGAATGATTTCATATTGACTTGCAAGAAGACTAGTTTTTGTTGTGATTTTATATGCTGTATGTTCATCATCCACCGATTTTTAGGTGAAGGGTAGATCAGAGCATTTTTACTGTTCGGAGGTTCTGTCCTGACAGAAGAACTGAATAAGAATCTCAGCAGATGTTTGCAATTTAAGGCCCAGTCACACACAACGACTTACCAGCGATCCCGAAAACTATGCGACCTGATAGGGATCGCAGGTAAGTCGCTGGGAGGTCGCTGGTGAGATGTCACACAGTCAGATCTTACCAACGATGTGACCTGATAGGGATCGCTGGTAAGTCGCTGGGAGGTCGCTGGTGAGATGTCACACAGTCAGATCTTACCAACGATGTGACCTGATAGGGATCGCTGGTAAGTCGTTAGGAGGTCGCTGGTGAGATGTCACACAGTCAGATCTTACCAGCGATGCAGGAACAATACAGGTTGCAGTAGCGACCTGTATAACGATCTCAGCAGTCACTGTGACCCTGTCACACAGTGTCACACACAGCGATGTGTCTTGCCCAGCAGGACATCGCCTTTAAAGAATATAGTCTGGACCATTCGGCAACGACCGGCGACCTCACAGCAGGGGCCTGATCGCTGGTAGGTGTCACACATAACGAGATCGCTAACTGGATCGCTACTGCGTCACCAAGACTGTGACTCAGCTGCGATCTCGCTAGCAATCTCATTGTGTGTGACGGGACCTTTAGTCTGAGAGCAGAGACCCTGATTCCAGGGATGTCACTTGTGTACCGTCTTTCAATGAATTCAGTGCTTTATCAGCAGGAGATTATCACTTGAAGACTAGGTGTTGCATGTCATGCAGTCAGGCTAATCTATATAACTCCGCCCCACCACTGATTGGCAGCTTGCTGACCATGTAGAGTATACAGAAAAAACTGGCAATTGGGTGTGGCTATACAGAGCCCAACATTTGTATTTGCAGCACCAGTTAAAGTGTGTGTGTGTGTGTGTATATATAATATAAATATTGTACACCGTGTTTTTCAAAAAAATAAGACTGGGTCTTATAATATTTTCATTTCCAAAAAAAGAACTTGGTGTTATTTTTGGGGGAGAACTTATTTTTTTTCCCATGAACAGCAATCACACATTTATGTTTCAATTTACTTTGAAGGTGTATGGCAAGCTTTAGGGTTAGTAACCTTAACTCTAAGTCACATTCACAATTGCTGGTGCAGTGTCAGTGTCTTTTATGATGACACTTACTGGCACTCTCTAAACACTTTGTGTGGCAGTGGCACTCTTCAATATGCAGCCAAGAGGGAGGCAGAGGGTGGGAGTCTGGAGCAGGACTCTGGAATGGTGGTGGTGACATCACACGTGGCTGCTTCTGTGGGAGAGAGCAGGGTCGGCAGGGATGCGGCATCCAAGAAGTGGCACTCGAGAGGCAGGAAATGGGACCCTGGAGTGGCAACCAAGCCCACAGCATAGTGCAGTAGCTACTGAGAGGCGGGACCCAGGAGACAGCATTCGAGAGGCGGGACTGAGGAGCGGCAACCAAGCCCACAGCATAGTGCAGTAGCTACTGGGAGGCGGGACCCAGGAGACAGCATTCGAGAGGCGGGAGTCAGGAGCGGCAACCAAGCCCACAGCATAGTGCAGTAGCTACTGAGAGGCGGGAGTCAGGAGCGGCAACCAAGCCCACAGCATAGTGCAGTAGCTACTGAGAGGCGGGACCCAGGAGACAGCAGTCGAGAGGTGGGACTCAGGAGTGACAACCAAGCCCACAGCATAGTGCAGTAGCTACTGAGAGGCGGGACCCAGGAGACAGCATTCGAGAGGTGGGACTCAGGAGCGGCAACCAAGCAAAAAAATAGAGCAGTAGCGGCCAGGAGGTGGGAATCAAGTGACCACTTAGGAGGCAGCTACATTATGCTGTTCCAGTGCCTCCAGCTTTAGTTTGTCTCCGTGCTGTTAGTTACATAACCTAGTGTTACGTGACAGAACGGCGCTGGAGGCGCTAACTAACTAGGGCTTATTTTTTGAGTAGGGCTTATGTGTTGCCAATGTATGTAAAGCGCTGTGGAATTAATAGCGCTATATAAGTGAATAAATATTATTACTCCAATAATCCCTAAAAGTCAAACTAGGGCTTATTTTTGGAAAAACAAGTACCCTTTTTTTTCTTTTTCCTTAGGCTGCTTCCACACTACGTTTTTTTAACATGCGTCATGAACTTTTTTTAACGCAAAAACAGATCCAGTGCAAATGCGTTTTCATTTCAATGCATTTGCAATGGACTCGCGTCAACATGCGTTCACCTGCGTTTGCGTGCGTTATAGTGAGGATCCAGCGAGTTGCAGTTTTTTTACTTTTTTCAAAAACGCTACTTGTAGCGTTTTTGAGCTGCACCCAAATACTGTTTTTCACTGGATCCTGACTATACTGCATGCAAACGCATGTGAACGCTGGCATGCTGATAGACAGGATCCTGCTTGCTCTACTGAGCATGCCCAGAAACCAGCCTGACGTGATCAGTCTCTCTCTCTCCCTCTGTCCCCCTCCCTCTCTCCCCCTCCTGAGA
Source organism: Anomaloglossus baeobatrachus (assembly GCF_048569485.1). Lineage (NCBI taxonomy): Eukaryota > Metazoa > Chordata > Amphibia > Anura > Aromobatidae > Anomaloglossus > Anomaloglossus baeobatrachus. The sequence continues at coordinate 308,442,302 of NC_134355.1, forward strand.
GCGGCGGACGCTCGTAACCAAGGTAAATATCGGGAAACCAAGCAAAGCACTTCGCTTGGTTACCAGCGTCTGCAGCTGTCAGATGCTGGCTCCCAGTCTATCACGTGCAGTTCCCCTCACTCCCGATCACATGACTTCAATGCCCGCCCATAAACTACAAGTGGCAGGATCCTGCAAAATAACACATGCGTTTGCATGCGTTTTTCTTTTCCACTTTTACAGCAAAAAAAGTTCATGACGCATGTTACGAAAACGTAGTGTGAAAGCAGCCTTAGTGGTGTAGATCTAGCAGGGCTACAGATACAATATTCAGTATATCTGAAAACTGCGCCAAGCATGATGGATCCCTGCTCCCTCCCCCTACAGCATGCTGTTGTCTGATTAGTTAGCCTGATGGTTACCTTTAACTAATCTTATTAGTGTTGCCTGCTAGCTTGCTGTACTGTTCCAGCAGTACCAGAGTTGTTTGCATTGTGTATGCAAAATGGATAAGCAAAGCAGAAAGTCTGTGGTATAGCTTCAGCCAAATGCTACCAAGAATAGCAGTACACTAGGTTTTCATGGCAAATTTCAGCAACTCCCTGTAGTGTTTAAAAGTGGAAAATATGAATTTTTTTTAATATTATTTTTGACGTTATATCATAAAATATTTGTTTTGTTTTTATTTGCTTTTGGGTTGGGTTTTTTTTTTAAATTAAAACATTAATACTGTACATTTTCGGAATTGTTTGAAAACCTTTTTGGCACCTTCCCTTCAAGGGTTTTAAGCTCTTTAGTGCCATAGTTGCAAAAAATACTGCAATAATGTCCATTAAACCCATTAAAGGATGTCTAGGCAGCGTTTGTCGCATTAATGCTGGTTCACATGGCGAGCCCGCATTATTCCCCAAAAATGTCTGCTGATCTGATCAGGGATCCACCCATGCCTGTTAATCCCTTAGATCACTCTGTGAATCTCTGACAGTGATCTGAAGTGCTCCGGTGGGGATTTCGCTGTTCCCGCCTCAATCAGCGGCCTCGTGACGCGATCATGGGGTGCAAATGGGTTGTCAACGCAGTGTGGGGACAGATCCTTGTCGCTGCTATGACATGTTTCCTGTGAATGCCATCAGAGCGCCGACACTCACAGTAACAGCATTTCTCCTGATCAGAGCGATGCTGAAGCATCTGATCAGCATAAGCAATCAGAGTACAGGCATAAAGTCCCTTAAGGGACTAGTAAAATGAATAAAAAAAATCTCAAAGTAAAAAAACCTTTCAAATCTTCCCCTTTTTGTTCCATTGAAAATAAAACCATAATAAAAAAAACTTGTTTGGTATCTCCACTTTCAGAAATGCCCGATCTATCAAAATACTTGTGAAATAAATTAATCTAATTGGGACACTGTAGCGAGAAATTCTAAATGCCAAAATTACATTTTCGGTTTTTTTTTTGTTTTTTTTTTTGTTTTGGTTGCTGCAATATTGCATTAAAATGCATTAACAGACGATCAAAACATCACATCTACCCAAAAATGATATACCGTATTTTTCGCTTTATAAAACGCACTTTTGTTCCCCCAAATTTTGGGGAAAGTAGGGGGTGCGTCTTATAATCCGAATATACGGATTACTACAGGGCCCAGGGGAGGTGGGGGCACCTCTGGAGCGGTGCTGGAGGCTAGTGAAGGCTGCAGGAGGCAGCGAGAGATCTCCTGCTCATATAATATGCACTGCCGCTGTACATCACCGTGGTGCTGAAACCGCACCTCGGTGATGGGCTGGGGCAGCGGCGCATATATCTGCCTGCGCCCCCCTTTTGATGGCACAAATGCCCCGTGTTAGATATGGCCTCCATGCTGCTTCCCATAGTAAAATAAGAAAACTCTACTTACTGCCTCCAGCGCTGATCTCCCGGTCTCTGCTTCCGCTGTGATCAGGCACGCAGAGATGATATCACTCTGCTGTGCCGATCACATGACCGGCACCGAAAACCAGGAAGTGCAGGAGCTCAGCAGCACGGAGGGAGACACCAGGATTGCAGCGCTAGAGAAGGTAAGGAAAGAGTGTTTTATTTTACTATGGGCAGCAGCATGGGGGCCATATCAAACACAGGGGAGGTGTGCCATCCATAGGGGGCCATGGGCAGGACAGGGGGACGTGTGCCATCCATAGGGGGCCATGGGCAGCACAGGGGGACGTGTGCCAGCTGTAGGGGGCTATATTCAATATAAGGGGGCCATATCCAGATTAAGGGGTCTAATTTTAGGATGGGGGGACTATAAGGGACATATACTCTATATGATTTGTTAGACGGACACTGGCATTATAAGACGGACCTAATTTAACATTAAAAAAAAAACATTCTCTTTTCCTTCACCAAATTTGGGGGTGCATCTTATAATCAGGTGCGTCTTATAAAGCGAAAAATACTGTAATTAAAAACATCAGCTCAGGACTCAAAATATAAGATCCGGAAAAATGAGAACGCTGCCGATCTAACAAAATGGTAGATAAGCGCTCTTCTTTTTTTGGACAAACTTCTGTTTTTTTCCACTGTTTAGATAAAAGTAAAGTTATACATGTTTGGTGTCTATAAACTCGTACCAACGTGAGGCATCATACTGATATGTCACATACCTTATAGTGAACACGGTAAATAAAATAAACTCAGTCGTACAATTGCACTTTTATTGCAATCGCACTGCACTTGGAATTTTTTTTTTCTGTTTTTCAGGGAGATATGGGGCAGAATGAATGGTGTCATTCAAAAGTGCAACTCGTCCCTCAAATAAACTAACTTTCATGTAGATATATGGATAGAAAAATAAAAAAAAAGTTATGGCTCTAGCAAGAAGGGGAAGAAAAAATAAAAAATTGCCTGGGAGCGAAAGGATTAATATTACTTTTTGTGGAAAAATGGATCCATGTGCAGTGGTCTTGACTAGAGTTGAGCAAGTACCTTGCTATACTCATAACGAGTACTGTCTAATACTCGCGTATTCATTCCGAATAGCGTGTGCCATGCAAGTCAATGTGGAAGACTCGTAAAGTAACGAGTAACTTGAATGCCGTACTATTTATGCGAGTAGCGAATAGTACGGCATTCAGGTTACTCGTTACTTTCCGATTTTTTTTTTTTCCCCATTGACTTTCATTACACACGCTATTCGGAACGAATATGCGAGTATTAGACAGTACTCGTTAGGAGTAGAGCGAGTAGTAACAGGTACTCGCTCAACTCTAGTCTTGACTTTCTAAACTGGAGCCATGGCAGTAGTGTGAATAGATACATTTCAGTAGCAGTTTTACTTGGGTCTTCACTTTGAAATACGACTTGTCTGTGTTTCGGTGCTATTCCAAAAGCTTGATTGAGATCCCCTGTTGTTCATCTGGGTTAGATTTTAATATTTCCTAAAGACTAGGTGAGCAAAGTAGGAGAACTCTTTGAAGCTGTACCGGAGGGATTGCTGCAGTGCTTGTGGCACCTCGGTAGCTTACAGCTCAGGGTTTAAAATTAACTTTCGGCAGAATAAACACTTTAAATATATCATTGAGTGCTTCTAAATCAAAGGTTCCCAGTGACCGTTTTACTTTTTTTTAAAGTTTGTTGTATGATTGTACTTTTTACAAAGTTTGGAGAAGTTTTCTCTTATTTGAACTACAAAATATTGGGCATGAGTATGTGGGCAATGCTTTCTGGCTTCATGAAGTCTACTGAATAATGGCACAATTGTGTGGTGTCTGATTCACCTCTAGTGGTATATTCCTTAGAAACCAAATGGATTGGGTATTGCTGGGTTAATTTTATTACAGTAGTTCTATACTTCCATACTACACTTTTAGAGCAATCCAGGGATATCATTAGGGCACTAGATTTAAATAATTGAATATCGCATTGAGCAATACTAAGGCCGGGGGCCACTTGGGGGACTACTGCAATCCTCGCATGACACTCTGCTCATGCTGGCAGCACAGCGGGAGCAGAGTGTCACTGCGACTGAGGTCTGACATTGCGATCGGACCACGGCTGCGGGGGACGGGCCGGCGCTGCAGAGGGGAGGGAGGGATGTATCTCCCTCTCTCCTCTGTAGCCGGCTATTGCCATTCTCGCTCTGCACTGACAGATTTTTCTCTCGCCCCATAGACTTGAATGGGTGCTAGAGAAACAAGGATCGCATTGCACCCGCAGCATGCTGCGATTGTTTTCTCAGTCCGATTAGGGCTGAGAAAATAATCGCTCATGTGTGCAGACACACAGGCTAATATTGGTCCGAGTGGAATGCGATGTTTTATCGTACTCCACTCGCTCCGATTTTCATGCCGTGTGTCTTAAGGGTACTTTACACACTGCGACATCGCTAGCGATCTCGTTAGCAATGTTAAATTCTAGATCGCAAGTGCGATCTTTTGAGATCGCACATGCGTAAAATGACCTATGTGCGACCTCGAAAGATCGCACTTGCGATCTAGAATTTCACATCGCTAACGAGATCGCTAGCGATGTCGCAGTGTGTAAAGTACCCTTTAGGCCTAATAGTGTAATTTTAGAGATAATCTATATATATAATTGCCTTATTCTGTCTGTCTCTGTCTGTCTGTCAGTCTGTCACCGTAAGGACACAATTTTGGAGCAAGACGGACAAACAGCAGATTGGCCGCTCGCCTCGGCTCTGCCCCCCCCCCCCCCCCGCACGGATTGCCCGCTCGCCCAGGATCCGCCCCCCACACGGATTGGCCTCTCGCCCCGGCACCCTGCACGCATTAGCAACTCTGCTATGCCCCGCCCCCCCTCACGCATTGCACGCTCGCTCTGGCCCCGCCCCCTGCACGCATTCCCCGAAACGACACGGAGACCCGATTCCCAGGTGAGTGCTGTACCCCCGGGAGCCCACATCAGCGTACGCCGCCAACCAAGCCGACACATACTCTCGCATTGCTGGGGTTGACGGCGTACGCTGGTGTGGGCTCCCGTGCAAGCGGGGGGCGGGGTACGCTGGTAACCATGTAATATTGTCTAGCATGGTTACCAGCGTACACCGGCTCCCAGGTGAGTGCATAAAGGTCCTGCAGCGGCGGAACACACACACACGCACTCTCACACACACCTCACACACACATCAGATCGCATCCACACACTCACAACATCCCGTGATATCGCTTGCTTCTCGGCGGCGATCCTGTGCGTGCAGTGATCTTCCAGGACCTGCCGGAGGATCACATGGCCAGAAGCATGTGGTATCTCCGGATGTTGTGAGTGTGTATGTGCGGTATCGTCAGTGTGTGGGTGTGTGCGTGTATGCGATCGGGTGTGTGCGTGTATGCGATCGGGTGTGTGCGTGTATGCGATCGGGTGTGTGCGTGTATGCGATCGGGTGTGTGCGTGTATGCGATCGGGTGTGTGCGTGTATGCGATCGGGTGTGTGCGTGTATGCGATCGGGTGTGTGCGTGTATGCGATCGGGTGTGTGCGTGTATGCGATCGGGTGTGTGCGTGTATGCGATCGGGTGTGTGCGTGTATGCGATCGGGTGTGTGCGTGTCGGTAGAAAGCAGAGGAGCACGGCGTGCAGCACAGCTGCTGGGACCTCCCACCGGAGGGGGATGGAGCACGATGGGGGGTGCGCAGCATGGGGGATGGAGCACGATGGGGGGTGCGCAGCATGGGGGATGGAGCACGATGGGGGGTGCGCAGCATGGGGGATGGAGCACGATGGGGGGTGCGCAGCATGGGGGATGGAGCACGATGGGGGGTGCGCAGCATGGGGGATGGAGCACGATGGGGGGTGCGCAGCATGGGGGATGGAGCACGATGGGGGGTGCGCAGCATGGGGGATGGAGGACGATGGGAGGTGCGCACCTCCCCCCAAAACACACACACACACACACCGCCACACACGCACTGCACAACACATCACACACACACTGGGAACCACAAACACCGCCCTACACAGACACCCACACACACAGACAACGCCGCACACACACCCAACACACAAACACCGCGGCACACACAAATATACGCACATGCCGCACAACACACACATTGCACAAAACATACCTCCCACCAAAACACACACACCCCCCACACCCACACAAACCGCGCAACACACATACAACGCTGCAGACACACAGCGCTCCACAAACAACGCAACACACACAACGCAACACACAAACAACACCGCTCTCACCCCCCGCCACACCCAGACAACACCCAGAACATGTACAGCGCCCTACACAAACACTTGGTAACTACACACAACAACATATATATATATATATATATATATATATATATATAACAAAAATCATACATTAACTACACAATACGTAAATTCTAGAATACCCGATGCGTAGAATCGGGCCACCTTCTAGTAGAGTAATAAAGGTTTAAAGGCATTGTCCACTATATAACCCCTGCTCAATGACTTCTAGGCTCCATAGAATAAAAAAAGAATGTGTTCTCTCCTCCCGCAGTGATACCTTTCTAGCGGTGTTAGGGGTACTTTGCACGCTGCGACAGCGCAGGCCAATGCTGCGATGCCGAGCGCGATAGTCCCCGCCCCCGTCGCAGCAGCGATATCCTTGTGATAACATTATCGCTACGGCAGCTTCACATGGACTCACCTGCCCTGCGACCGTCGCTCTGGCCGGCGACCCGCCTCCTTGTTAAGGGGGCGGGTCGTGCGGCGTCACTGCGACGTCACACGGCAGGCGGCCAATAAGAGCGGAGGGGCGGAGATGAGTGGGATGTAAACATCCCGCCCACCTCCTTCCTTCCGCATATCCTACGGAAGCTTCAGTGACGCCGGTAGGAGATGTTCCTCACTCCTGCGGCTTCACACACAGTGATGTGTGCTGCCGCAGGAGCGAGGAACAACATCGGACTGTCGCGTCAGCGTAATTATGGATTACGCCGATGCTGCACCGATGATACAATTACGACGCTTTTGCGCTCGTTAATCGTATCATCGAGCCTTTACACACTACGATGTCGCATGCAATGCCGGAAGTGCGTCATTTTCAATTTGACCCCACCGACATCGCACCTGCGATATCGTAGTGTGCAAAGCCCGCCTTAGTGTCTCTATTCTCGGTAGGGAATGAGACCTTTTTGATCAGTCTCCCACTCATCAATAATCCATCAGTAGACAACCATTCTGAGGCCGATCAGCATTAGCGGTCACAGGGTACAACCATAAATGTTTCACAGGGTCAATGATAACTAATGGTCTCCAATCAAACTAAAGGGGATTATGTCACAGTTCAAATGTTGGGGTTTAACTTAAAATGTAACTTCTATTAAGTCTAGTTGAAAATGTAACCTATAGTTCCCTATAGAGAGCACCACTAACCGTTAAAGTCGTGCCGTACAAAATTTATTGTGATAGCGAAATGCACGTTTAACAGCAGCAGGTCAGTCAGGCTAAGTCCTGTCTAGGAACAGTATCCTAAATATCTAGGTTGGGCTGTCTAATGTTGGTTATAACATGTTAAGTGTTGTATCCATCTGACTATCTAGATGGGAATAGACACCCACTGCAATCAGATATAGCAAAAAACTTATCATGATGGTCCCATAGGTGATTTATTGCACAACGACCATCTAGATCTGCTGATTGATTAATATCACAAATCCATGTGTTCAAGAATTTATATCCGGGAGGCACACGTGTTTGTCAAGTTCCCCGCGCTTACGCTACAGTAAAGAGTAGATGGAGGATTGCCACACATGTTGCATTACCTACCAGGAATAGCCGTGCCAATCTCACTAGAACATTGCCACTGCTGAGGGCAAGTAGAGATGGTTTTTGTTTTCTATAGGGCCCTGAACTGATTAAGCTGAGGTTTCAGTGGACAAATCCCTTTTAAGGGATACTACAGGGAGATAAGTAAAACATTTTTTTACTCGCCCTGCTCTCATAAACTATAAGGTTGAGATGCACAATGCTGTTTCATATCCTCATACTGCCTGTAATTCAGTGTAACGCTGGAGCTGCCCTTTGCTGCTACCTCTCTCCTCCACTCTGTGGTTAGTAACAACCAACCCCCTGATGATACTGCTTCCCTGCAGTCCGAGAACGGGATACTGCTTTCCTGCAGCTGTTCTGATCCATGTTGTAAGTATTGTTTGTGGCTCTTTTCTAACTATCCCCAATCCCACCTCCCACTCCCTCTACACCCCCCAACCCCCCCCTCCCCCTCCTACCTGCTTGCCTCCAAGCGCTGATCAGCTACATGAGTGGCTGATCAGGTACGTAATTGCTTGAGTTTTTGCTTTTTTGTGCACCCCAAATAAAAAAAAAAAGACAAAACTTGAACAATTAGGTACCTGATCAGCAAGCGTCCTGCAGCTGTACTCTACTTTGGACAGGACTTCTTTTTTCCATCCCAACTTGTCCCCCACTCCCTTTTTTGCAGCACATCCGTGCATGCGTCCTGATTTTTTTTTTTTTTTTTTTTATATGTCATGGGGGGGTCTAGTTTCCAAAATGGGGTCACATGTGGGGGAGCTCCACTGTTTCGGCACATCAGAGGCTCTCCAAACGCAACATGGTGCGGCTAATGATGCCAGCTAATTTTCCGTTCAAAAAGTCAAATGAAACTCCTTCCCTTCCGAGTCTTGCCGTGCGCCCAAACAGTGATTTTTCGCCACATATGAGGTATGTGTGCTTAGAAAAAAATTGCCCAACAAATTTTGGGGTCCATTTAATCCTGCTACCCTTGTAAAAATGTAATATTTGAGGCTAAATTAACATTTTTTGTTGTTGCAACAAGTAAAATGTTCATTTTTGTTTTTTTTCCTTCCACATTGCTTTAGTTCCTGTGAAGCACCTGAAGGGTTTTAAGAACCTTCTTGAATGTGGTTTTGAGTAGCCTGAGGGGTGCAGTTTTTGGAATGGTGTCACTTTTGGGTGTTTTGTGTCATGTAGACCTCTCAAAATCAATTCAAATGTGATGTGGTCCCTAAAAAAAAACCAAAAACAAATTGTGCTGATGTAAAATAGACATGTGGGAAATGTTATTTATTATTTTGTGTTATATGTCTCACTGGATTAAGAGCAAATTGCATCATTTTCAAAATTTTCGCCAAATTTCCATTTTTTTTTGTTATATACAAATAAACGCAAAAAAATTTGTCCTAAATTTACCACTATCATGAAGCCCAATATGTCACGAAAAAACAATCTCAGAATCACCGGGATCCGTTGAAGCGTTCCAGAGTTATAACCTCATAAAGTGCCATTGGTCAGAATTACAAAAAATTGCCTGGTCATCCAGGTGAAAACAGGCTGGGGCTGAAGGGGTTAAAGCTTGTGTATAAAAATTTTGAAAAGCAGCCAGCCATTGTTGTGGTGCCCAAGCGGCGGTCAGCTTGACACTTGCTTACATTTGTATTTATTGTACAGTAAGAAAGGTTTTTGAAGTCTGGACTGAACACTAATTTTAGCAACCTCTTCACTGGAAGTAAGGAGTGCTGCTCCGCTGCTGGCCAACAGTTGTAACCTCTTCACTGGAAGTAAGGAGTGCTGCTCCGCTGCTGGCCAACAGTTGTAACCTCTTCACTGGAAGTAAGGAGTGCTGCTCCGCTGCTGGCCAACAGTTGTAACCTTTTCACTGGAAGTAAGGAGTGCTGCTCCGCTGCTGGCCAACAGTTGTAACCTTTTCACTGGAAGTAAGGAGTGCTGCTCCGCTGCTGGCCAACAGTTGTAACCTCTTCACTGGAAGTAAGGAGTGCTGCTCCGCTGCTGGCCAACAGTTGTAACCTCTTCACTGGAAGTAAGGAGTGCTGCTCCGCTGCTGGCCAACTGTTGTAACCTTTTCACTGGAAGTAAGGAGTGCTGCTCCGCTGCTGGCCAACAGTTGTATACATACCAGTAGAAAATGAAGACAAGCTGGCATTTCCAAGATCAAGTTAAAAACTGTTTTTCATAAGTCGTGCATTTAATTTAAGCTTCCATGCATGGTCCATATCGGACCCTCAGACCCCTTTCCGGTGCTACATGTGCTTTAATTGTAAAGATTCTCTTTGAGTTAGGCTTAGTGCCGGAAACTCGTCAGAGGGTCTATATGGACCATGCATGGAATCTGTTAATCAAATGCACTAATAAAACCAATTTTATTTATTGTAATATATTCTTTAATTATTTGGGAACCTTGCCCATTGTTCAAGCCTGACTGCATTCTGTTTGTTCCTTTATCGCTTAATCTTGTTTTACAATGTAGCTTTCTTCTTTAAATACAATTTGATTTCAAAAGCGGTTTTGTAAGGAAATCTAGTGTAAATTGATATGTGCATATTTTAATTGGAACACATTAATATTTCATGTCTTTGTAATTGAGTATATTTTCATTATCGGGCCACCCAGTTGTACCAGAATCAAACTTGCCTCTTTCTAGGTAATTGTATTTCAGCCTTTTCTCATTTCACTTTAAGATTTGTTAAGCGATAGTTAATTGTAGAGTTATCTTTTCTTTATTTTAAGAATTCAGTGTCCATTTTAAGGCTACAGAAGTGTGCCAAAGCTTTGTATTCTGTTTGTTTAATCTTCAATAGATTTCAATTAACTCTGTATATGTATTATCCTCCTAATTTATCTCCAGTTTTAAAAACAATAGGTTTCAGGATTATAGTAAATTGCCAATTTTGGTCAGACTTCACAATGTAAAGATGCTTGGTATGCTGGCATTTCCCAAACAGAAGTGAAAATGAACACTTGACATGATGGATCTATGTTCTAAGGCAGGGGTGGGGAACCTTTTGTGGGGGCCATTTGGAAATTTCTACCAGCCTTCGGGAGCCGCACCAAATAATCAGCTTAAAAATTACCCTCATATATCTTGTCAATTAATTAACTCACCCCTACACCCCTATTGTGGTGGCTGGAACTGCTTCTTTGATGCGGCTATTTTTTTTTTTTTAACCAATTATTTTTTTATTGATTTTCATTGAAACATGAATGTATTCAGCATACATCTTGAAAACGCATTGCTTACTGTTTGTGCAATAATACATCAGTCAGTATGGATGATAACCCGAAAATTAACTCTTTGATGCGGCTATGATGTTCGGCGATATTGATCATGTTACTTCTCACAACTGCTTTTCCAGGTTTGTCTCGGTCTGGAGCGCAGTCAACAGATTGGTAAATCATATACACCACATAGGAGACACTGGAGGCACATCACAGGAGGGGCTGGTGGCATATATACATCACAGGAGGGGCTGGTGGCATATATACATCACAGGAGGGGCTGGTGGCATATATAAATCACAGGAGGGGCTGGTGGCATATATAAATCACAGGAGGGGCTGGTGGCATATATAAATCACAGGAGGGGCTGGTGGCATATATACATCACAGGAGGGGCTGGTGGCATATATGCATCACAGGAGGGGCTGGTGGCATATATGCATCACAGGAGGGGCTGGTGGCATATATACATCACAGGAGGGGCTGGTGGCATATATGCATCACAGGAGGGGCTGGTGGCATATATGCATCACAGGAGGGGCTGGTGGCATATATGCATCACAGGAGGGGCTGGTGGCATATATGCATCACAGGAGGGGCTGGTGGCATATATGCATCACAGGAGGGGCTGGGGGCATATATGCATCACAGGAGGGGCTGGGGGCATATATGCATCACAGGAGGGGCTGGGGCATATATGCATCACAGGAGGGGCTGGGGGCATATATACATCACAGGAGGGGCTGGTGGCATATATACATCACAGGAGGGGCTGGTGGCATATATGCATCACAGGAGGGGCTGGTGGCATATATACATCAGGAGGGGCTGGTGGCATATATACATCACAGGAGGGGCTGGTGGCATATATGCATCACAGGAGGGGCTGGTGGCATATATGCATCACAGGAGGGGCTGGTGGCATATATGCATCACAGGAGGGGCTGGTGGCATATATGCATCACAGGAGGGGCTGGTGGCATATATGCATCACAGGAGGGGCTGGTGGCATATATGCATCACAGGAGGGGCTGGGGGCATATATGCATCACAGGAGGGGCTGGGGGCATATATGCATCACAGGAGGGGCTGGTGGCATATATGCATCACAGGAGGGGCTGGGGGCATATATGCATCACAGGAGGGGCTGGTGGCATATATAAATCACAGGAGGGGCTGGTGGCATATATGCATCACAGGAGGGGCTGGTGGCATATATGCATCACAGGAGGGGCTGGTGGCATATATGCATCACAGGAGGGGCTGGTGGCATATATGCATCACAGGAGGGGCTGGTGGCATATATGCATCACAGGAGGGGCTGGTGGCATATATGCATCACAGGAGGGGCTGGGGGCATATATGCATCACAGGAGGGGCTGGGGGCATATATGCATCACAGGAGGGGCTGGGGGCATATATGCATCACAGGAGTGGCTGGGGGCATATATGCATCACAGGAGGGGCTGGTGGCATATATGCATCACAGGAGGGGCTGGTGGCATATATGCATCACAGGAGGGGCTGGTGGCATATATGCATCACAGGAGGGGCTGGTGGCATATATGCATCACAGGAGGGGCTGGTGGCATATATGCATCACAGGAGGGGCTGGTGGCATATATGCATCACAGGAGGGGCTGGTGGCATATATGCATCACAGGAGGGGCTGGTGGCATATATGCATCACAGGAGGGGCTGGGGGCATATATGCATCACAGGAGGGGCTGGGGGCATATATGCATCACAGGAGGGGCTGGGGCATATATACATCACAGGAGGATTTGGGGCTCGGAAATCACCAAGAGGGCACAGACAGCACTGGGAGGGTGGCACATAGCACTGGTGGATGTTCACAGTACTAGGGGGTACACAGCACCGAGTGGAGGGCTCACAGCACGGTGGGAGGCAGGAGTCACACAGCACCGCGGGAGGCATCTACAAAAGGGAGGCCAGTAAACCTGATGCTTCCTCTTCTTCTGTGGGACAGGAGTGCACCACATCTCACGCTTACCCCAACCACAAAGTACGTTCTCAGCAGGCTGGCACAGGCCAGCAGGCTGAGGACCTAATGGTATGTGCATCACACATGGTGATTTAAAGGGCTAGCAGCCGACTAGACCGCAGCTGCCGCCCGAGTACTGCAGTCTCTAGGAATGTGCCCAGGGGCCGCATAAAAGGTTATCGGGGGCCGCATACGGCCTGCGGGCCGGAGGTTCGCCACCTCTGTTCTAAGGGCTCATTCAGATTCCAATTTTACTCGTATGAGTGCTGTGTTTTCCATAGATGAGAGTTCACATGTCCAGTTTTTTTTTTAATTTTTTTTTTTTTTTCCCTTGGACCAAGTGTTCCTAAAAAACAATCGTGAAGACTTGTCTGAGTGTTGGACTAAAACTCGCTAATACAAGCCTATGTATTCGCGAAAAATGGACAGCTGTTTTTCATAAACCATTGAAAAGGATATCCAAGTGATCTGTACTCGACTGATAGAGGTTGTATACCTGGAAATTTAGAAATGCAAATCAAAAAGGTCCGTGGAGCCTCTGTTAGGAGTCTCGACACAGAAAATAGCCAGATATCCCTCCGGAAAGGATCTAGTCAAGGAGTGGCTCTTTTTAGGAGACCACCATAACCACCATATTAAGTGGCCCTTTTAGTCAATATCCAGCTGTTGACGAGTTTAAAGATATGACAATCATGAAGACTTGTCTGATGATATGAGTGTTGGACTAAAACTCGCTAATGCAAGCCTATGGGTTCGTGAAAAATGGACAGCTGTTTTTTTTTTTTTTTATAAACCATTGAAAAGGATATCCAAGTGATCTGTACTCCACTAATAGAGGTTGTATACCTGGAAATTTAGAAATGAAATTCCTAGAAGTCCCAGTTCTCTTGATGCAAAACTTGATTTGCTCAGCAGGTTCACATCCTTCTTGAACTTGTTGAATAAAGACAGGTTTTGCATTGACTGCCAGAACCTCTGAATTTCAATCAAGAGAATCATGAGAACCTTAACCCCCACCTCCACCTTTCCGCCACACCGGGGAAAGATGATGAAACGATGAGTTAACACTGATGGTAAAATCTGACGCCACACTGATGTTGGGACTCTTTTGCACAATGTAAATACTATTGCTATCTAAGGCCTTATTCTGATGTCAGTGTTTTTCACATGCAACACTGATGTCTGTGTGAGGTCTTTTAGCACAGGATCTATTTAGTACAGAATGATACTTTTAAATTCATGAGTCTTTTATTTAAAATTGCATTCGGTAAATAAGATTCTGCTAAATATGGAACAGTCTGTGATTCGCTAAACAATTAAATTGATCTTAGATTTTGTATGGAAATACACATAAAGCTGCATTCATCAAAGCTTTTATGCCAATATTCTGGCATAAAAATGTTTGAAAAGTATCAAAACTTTGGCACAACTCACCACTATACTAAAATTTTGTGATTTATGATGAACCTGGGAACCTGTTTTGGTCAGGTGTATTTTCTGGAACACCTATTGTTTCAAATATCTCACTTTTAAGGTCCCAGTCCTGCCAGAGGTGGTTGACAGGTCTTTCCCTATGTACACTAAAATTTGTCTTATGGTGAAACAACTGCAAATACAGTTCTGCAAAGCCTACACCTTATTTTTCGGTTTATAAGACGCACCATATTATAAGACTCATCCCAAATTCATAGCAAAAAAAGGTGAAAAAAAAAAATGGGGTCCATTTTATAATCTAGCGGTGTTTTATCGGAGGGGGCAGCAGCAGTAGTGGAGTCGCAGGAGGCAGGGGCGGTGAGTGTCCCAGAAACTGTAGGCTGTGCTGGGGCTGTAGTGGAGTCTGCGCAATTTCATCTGCGCAAACTCCACCTCTGGGTTTCATTTTCCTTAAGTCTGCTGCTGGAAGATCAATAGGCCGGAGGCAGCGCATGCGCAGATGAGTTCGTAAGCAGAGAGCTCTGTTTGCACACACGCAGACTCTGGGCGCCATTATTTGAAGTTTTCTCCGCCTGCCCTGCAGCACCAGTCCAGCCTTCGAAGACATTGCACTGCCGCACCAGCCGCCAGAGAGCCTGCACAGCTGCCCCAGCACTACCTGCTGGAGACCCCACACAACTGCACCAGCCTGCGGAGACCCCGCACGGCTGCCGCAGACCCCTGCATAGCCTCTGCAGACCCCTGCAAAACTGTCACAGCATTTTCCCCACCTCTTGCGACCCCTCTCCCCTACCCCGGTAAACTTTTTTGGGAGGAAAAGTGCGTCTTATAATCTGAAAAAATACGGTAATTGCCTTGAAAAATCGTATAGGACACCTTTTAGGTGTCCTATGGCTGCGGTAAACTGTTTGAAAAGGGTTGGAGGCAAAGAACCTTGGTAAGGTCAATGACCTCAACATATACTGTAATGGCCCAGGGTAAACCGCCGACGGTAATAATTCTAAACTGCTGTCCTGTCGCACACTATTAGTGAAGGGTATAAATCCCTGAATAAACTGTACAATCACTATGATGCTGTGAGCTGTTACATCCTCTCACTAGCCACATTCACCTCAAAATGGCTGCTGCACTTCCTGCTTCTGTTTTTCTACAGGCTGATAGTCGCACAGGCTGATTTCTGAGGTTTACCAAGTGATATCCTAGATGCAGGACATTATGGTGAAGCCCACCTAGCCATGCCCAAGGTCATGTGAGCCTTCTCTCGCTGATATAATCTTCCACAATGTGTAAAATGGTGGTGGCCATTTTAGGAAATTTTGCGTGAGGTAAATGGCAAGCTGCAAATTTTTAGTGTTCATTGAATTCTCAATAATGAGACATGAGTTTGACTTCTGTTGAATCGTTCATCTCTGTGTAGTCTTCTGTGTGTTTCTAACATTCCTTGTATTTCTCTTTTCTTTAGAATGCTGAGGTGTCGGTCTTTGAAGTAAACATTCGATTTGTTGGTGGCCTTTTATCCGCATATTACATTTCTGGAGAAGAGGTAAGAATTTTGTTTACTTTCCCAGTTAAGCGTTTCCAGGAAAAAAGTTCCCCTGTAAAATTGGGGAGTAATTGCTTACTATAGCAAGGGTGGCCATATAGGACCCCTGCTCGTGCCCCATGTGGACTTATGGAATTGAGGTCCTGGGCATTCCTAACTCTGACAATGACACAATCAGGTGGCCGGTTATAGGGTCCTTCTACTCCTGATGAACCCCAAAGGGGGGGGGGGGAACTCATTGGGACATTGTTGAATATCATAAGGGGAATGTCTTGGCATGGTAGAAATTCTTAATGGACCTCTACAGAGGTACCAAATAATGCTAAGTGTCTCCTGTCTAGGGCTATTTTTTATTCTAACTTTTTATGGTCTTAATTAATTACTCTTGTTTTTATCCTCTCATGAGGATAGATATAAGTGTGTAAACATATATCAAATATCAGTGGGTTAACTTATTGAGCTTTTTACCTAGCGGATGTGGTACATGGTTTGCTTGTTTACACGCACTAGCACTTTGAGGTTTTTGGTGGAGGGTACAGTACCAGCTGTAGGTTTGGAGTTTAATAGGGATAGCCGCTAAGGAACGGGGGCACTGTACAGATTAGGGTGATTTAACCTCCGTTGTTAGGCAGTGGACAGTGTAGGGCTAGGCCCATGATCTTACTATCGTGATTGGACTGCCTATACCCTAATCCTCACAGGTCACCACTGATCTCTGCCCCTTACCCCTACCATAGCTGTTTCCACTGTTACTTTTGTGTACATTTTACAC
This sequence comes from Anomaloglossus baeobatrachus, assembly GCF_048569485.1. Classification (NCBI taxonomy): domain Eukaryota; kingdom Metazoa; phylum Chordata; class Amphibia; order Anura; family Aromobatidae; genus Anomaloglossus; species Anomaloglossus baeobatrachus. Next base: position 308,459,009 of record NC_134355.1, read on the forward strand.
AGCAACTTAGTTGTTTGCTTGGATTTTAGCATACTAATAAACTTTTTTTTCATTTTGGAGGAGTTAATCTTTGGTTTACATCAGTTAAGAGTTTCCCTGTAATATTGGGGAGTAATACGCTAATTTTCAGTTGACGTAAGGTTGCTTAAAGTTGGTTTCATTTCAGAAAGGTACAACAATCAAGAGCGTTTGGCCCAAGATCTGCACTTGAGCGGCTAGGTGTTAAGTCTACAACTGCTAAGACCCTTCACCCATCAATAAAACAGGGGTCCAGAGCCCCCTGTATGACTATAACAGTCGTCAAGCATGCACTCTGCCACTCCATTCAAGCTGACTAAGGTATAGAAGTCTAGCATCCACCGCTCTCTGGCAGCTCCGCAGACTTTCAGAATAGCGGCAGTCAAGCATGCATATCGCTACTCCCGTCAGAGGTTACATAGACATCCACCATAAAGTTCAACCTTTCTCCACCAGTTCTAATCAGTTGGATCCCCAACAATCAGACACCCACTTTTTATCCTGGGGATAGCTGGTTAGTGTCAGTCTTGGAACAACCTTTAACGTCTCATTAAAGGAGTTCTTCATCTGTGGGGACGTTTTTTTTTCTGCTTAAATGCATGTAATTGAAGTGAAAAATCCTTTTTGTAATTGAGTTTAAAGTTTTGCACCATTTTCCCTCCATAGTCTGTGTGGTATTACCTAGTGCTGGCTGCCACACTGGTAAACGGAGACTCGGGCAGTCAGACTGCTATGATGGCCTATAACTCTTTTATCTGTCCTTTTCGGAGCCAATTTATGACCAGAGTTGGCAAATTGTACAGAATTATTTTAATTTAATTTTTACTAAATCTCAGAATGCATGCATTTAAATAAAAAAAATAAAATAAAATAAAAAGTCTCTAAAAGGGGTTGTCCTCTTTTTTTTCTTTTTTTTTTTTTTTTTTTTTTTTTCTTTTAAACAAGAAAAAATAGGAAGGGAATGTAATTAATATACCAACACAAAGAAACGCTAGAAATTCTAATTAAAATTGTTCCATTATATCAGAGTTCACCATTATTGCAATTTCATTTAGGCCATCCACCCACATGAGGATGCAATTGTTTCACCGTGTAATAATCTTTCAGAATGAAGCCGTTCACCTTTGACAATGGTCTTTTGTATTCGCCGTAATATATAATGCTGCTTAAATCATTTTAGCTTTGAAAAGCATTGCAGGCATCAGTTCTAGGAAAATGTCAGGGACACCTCAGCCACAAGATGTGGTTCATGTGGATTCTGTTATTAAAGCTGTAAACCTTTGTGTGTGACGCTTACTGGGAAATATAATATTTTGAAGAGCAATTCCTGATTGTACCTCTCATTAGCCTGCATGTGTTGTTGAGGAGTAGAGCACCTCAGTAGGTTCCCCCCCTTTTATCAACTTCCTCCACTTGTCTATACTCTACTCTGTCATAAGTTAATTAACAGGATAAAATTAGTTTTTTCAGTCTCCAGTGCAAACCAATACAAAATATGTATAGTGGTAATTAAGAGTATCCCAAACTTTTTTTTTTCTTTTCTTTTGAACCGCATGGGAGTGGAAAAATGGTGATACAGGCGCAAGGCTCACTTTTTTTTTTTTTTTTTTCTAACCTGGCGAGAAATTTAATCGAGATATCCCTCTCCTATATGTATGTGTGTGTGTATATACAGATCAGATACCCACACTTTGCACTGATGAGGGGCAATCACCCCGAAACAGAGTCTGCAAATAGGATTTATTTCCAGATCAGAATGCCAAAGTCTTATGAAAAGGCTCGTTTAAAAAGCCACTTTTGACTTTTAGGATTGCTACTTCCAATAGGTGGCGCTAGAGTTAGTCTCCTTCCTCTCTGGAGGCACAATTTGTATATATTTTTTGTTATTCACCATAAGGCCCTGTGCGCGCTGGAAAATGAAATTTTCTCAAGAAAATTCCGCAGGGTCTGAAAGATTACCGCACCCGTGGTAAAAAACCGCGGCAAACCGCACCCGAAAACCGCATGCGGTTTGCTGCGGTTTTACCGCAATATTGCTGCGGTTTTGCCGCGTGCAGGTTGGTACATGTGCTTTAATGCATTCAATGCAATAAAGCACATTGAAAGAAAAAAAAAAAGTAATTTCCTTATATAGCAGATAGATAAATAGATAGAAGGTTAGATAGAGGGATAGAGAGACAGAGTCCCTGTGAGCACACTCTGCATTTCTCACGGTCGGCAGTGAGTTCAAATTACTGGCCGTGGGAAATGACCTGTGGTTACCTCTGCTGTCTCGCTGCGAGGCTGCATTCAGCCTGTGTCTGTGTCAGTCGCGGCTGGATGCAAGCATCGCAGGTCGTGGATTACGCCGGAGCTGTGTGTTGCAGGTGGGGTTAATAAAAGGGTGAACCAGGAGCTTTTTTGTGTTTTATTTAAAGTAAAGGATTTTTCGGTGTGTGTGTTTTTTCACTTTACTTACGGATGTTGATCATGTCAGCTGTCACATAGACGCTGCTATGATCAAGCCTCGACTTAGTGGCGGCGATCTGCCGCCATTAACTCCTTATTACCTGGATCGCCACCGCATCACAGCATCTAGAAGAGCTGGGGACACTCCGGTACTGCCGCATAACGCATGCGACAGTCCCGGGGCAGCTGCGGCTGATATTCTCAGCTGCGGGAGGGGGGAGGGAGGCGGGGGACATTAACCCTGCTCCTCGCCCTCCCCAGCCTGAGAATACTGGGCCGCCGCCGTGTGCTTACCTTGGCTGGAAGGTAAAAATACGGCGGAGCCCACGTGATTTTTTTTTTTATATATTTCCGTTTGCTTTCTATGTGTATTCTATGTGTGTCTGTGTTCTATGTCTGTGATGTGTGTGTGTTTACGCTTTGCTTCCTCTTCCTGTAATGACATCACTTCCCTGCAAACCGCAGGCAGCGATGAACATTTCCGCAGGTAAACCGCGAAATACCGCAGGGAATAACGCAGGAAAACGCAATGAACTGCACAGTAATTGCTGCCTGCGTTATTCCCTGCGGGATTTCACGATTACATGGCAGTCAATGGAGTGAAATCCCGCAGCGACGTGCGGAAAAGAAGTGACATGCAATTGTTTTTGCTGCGGGAATCCCGCAGCAAAACATTCAGCTGTCAAAATCCGCATAGTGCGCACAGGATTTTTTTTTTTTCCATAGGTTTTGCTGGTCATTCACTGCAGAGATGTTATGAACATTTTCTGCAGCGAAACATGCAGGAAATCTGCGGGAAAAAGCGGTAAGTGCGCACAGGGCCTAAAACAGCATGTGGCTGAATAAGGCGTCCTCACATAGCACTTGCATGGAGAAACTGCTATCTGTATTTTTTTCTTTTAATCTATGGCTGTCTTTTGGGCCGTTCACATGTCCATGACTTTTTGCGAACCAAGTGGTCCGTGCAAAATTGCCAAGAAAAGTCTGGTATTGATCAGTGTCTGATCAAACTGCAATGAAAGTGGATGAGACACTGAAAAAGATGGGGAAACATTCCTTTTATCTCATCTGTGAAAAACCTGGCCAAGCCCTAAAGGTTCATCTACATGAGGAAATAGGTTGCATCATTCACAGTTTAAACTATCAGACAAGTGTTTACATAGGGTGAGAAATGTTTGGATAGTGATTGTAACATTGTGCAGTCTTCGAGGTTACAATCTGTCCACACAGCTTGAACTTGAATTTCCTCTCTTCCCCTTTTGTTAATCCAATTTGTTGAATGGGTAATTACCATTTACATTACAGAAGTTTTAAAAATGAAACAATCTTTTTTTTTTTTTTTTTATGCTCACCTAAAATGATTTTATACATGATGAACGAGTGTTTTTGGACACCTCTTTCAATAACAAGCAACTCTACAGTTATCCTCTTCGGGGTCATTCCATGGTAACTTACGTTACATTCACAAGCCAAAAATTGAGTTAAGGTACCTTCACACTTAGCGATGCAGCAGCGATCCGACCAGCGATCTGACCTGGTCAGGATCGCTGCTGCATCGCTACATGGTCGCTGGTGAGCTGTCAAACAGGCAGATCTCACCAGCGACCACTGAACAGCCCCCAGCCAGCAGCGATGTGCAAGCGACGCTGCGCTTGCACGGAGCCGCCGACTGGAAGCTGCGGAGACTGGTAACTAAGGTAAACATCGGGTATGGTTACCCGATGTTTACATTAGTTACCAGCACTGTGTGCAGAGAGCAGGGAGCCGCGCACACTGAGCGCTGGCTCCTTGCTCTCCTAGCTGCTGTACACATCGGGTTAATTAACCCGATGTGTAATGCAGCTACATGTGCAGAGAGCAGGGAGCCGCGCACACTGCTTAGCGCTGGCTCCTTGCTCTCCTAGCTGCTGTACACATCGGGTTAATTAACCCGATGTGTACAGCAGCTACATGTGCAGAGAGCCGGAGCCGGCAGCACAGGCAGCGTGAGAGCTGCGGAGGCTGGTAACTAAGGTAAATATCGGGTAACCACCTTGGTTACCCGATGTTTATCTTGGTTACAAGCTTACCTCAGCTGTCAGACGCCGGCTCCTGCTCCCTGCTCGCTTCATTTGTCGCTCTCTCGCTGTCACACACAGCGATCTGTGTGTCACAGCGGGAGAGCGGCTTTGAAGAAAACGAACCAGGGCTGTGTGTAACGAGCAGCGATCTCACAGCAGGGGCCAGATCACTGCTCATTGTCACACACAGCGAGATCGCTAATGAGGTCACTGCTGCGTCACAAAAAGCGTGACTCAGCAGCGATCTCGGCAGCGATCTCGCTGTGTGTGAAGCACCCCTTAATTGCTTCAGACTTCTTTGAAGGCAGACACATAAATGAGTGAATGTACAGTATATTGTACAGCCAACTATTCTCAATAGATTTCAACACAGTTTGATTGTTCAACAATACAAATTAAATACAAAATACAATATTATTACTTGGTAACTTATGTTACACAAAAAGAAACGTAAGTTACCAAGTAATGTTGTATTTTGTATTTAATTTGTATTGTTGAACAATCAAACTGTGTTCAAATCTAATGAGAATAGTTCAATGTACAATATACACGCTCATTTTTGTGCCTGCCTTCAGAGAACAGTCTGTAGCCATTATTAACGCAGTGTTTGGCTCGTGAATGTAACATAAGTTACCATGGAATGACCTTTTTTTTTTTTCCCCTTTTTAAAATCCTGTTTTCTAAAGAATGGAGGGAATTATAATTTTATTCTCGCTGTGTAGGTTACCCGCCACTTTTGCAGTCTATTTCAGAGGCGGCTGGTTTACTAGGCAAGGAGCGTTCACTTGTACAGTTGCTGCGGTGAAGTTGGGTAATATGGGTATCTCCGGTGCCGTCACTTCCTCTTTCGGCCATCTTTGTCCTCTTTCTGAAACCTGTGTGCATGATGCGTCCTACGTCATACACACTCGCCGGTCCCATGCAGGCCCACGCAGGCACACTACAATACTTTGATCTGCCCTGCTCAGGTGCCTGCGCCGGACCTCAATGTCAGCGAGTGTGGATGACGTAAGACGCGACATGCACCCCGGCTTCAGAAGAAGGACGACAAAGATGGCCGAAAGAGTAGGCGCCAGTACCGGAGAATGGAGACGCCCATATGACCCAACTCCACCACAGCGACCATTTAGGTAAGTATTATAAAATTATTTTTACATTCTACACAGCGGCCTGGGCTCTTATATACAGCATTTTAGAATGCTGTATATAACAGCCCGGTGGTGGTGGCCGCAGCTTATAGTCACCAAAACTGGTGACAGGTTCCCTTTTAAGTCAACCTTAGCTTCAGTCCATTGTGCCATTGGACAGTGATTGTGTTATCACTTAAGCAGCTGTATAGTGGTTTTAACTAGTGATGAGTGAGCACACCATGCTCAAATGCTCGGCACTCATACCGAGCAGTTGGACACTCGGATGGGCTCGATTCGAGCACCCGAGTATAATGAAGTCAATAGGTAACTCAAGCATTTTTCCAGATGGACTAGAAAAATGCTTGAGTTCCCCATTGACTTCCATTATATTCGGGTGCTCGAGTTGGGCCCATCCGCGCGTCCGACTGCTCTTAACAAGTACCGAGCATCTGAGTATGGTAGTGCGCGCACTCATCACTAGTCTTAACACCAAGTAACTGGTGTTTCTCAGTATAATCTCCTTTACTGTGTTGGATCAATTCCTATTCAAAAACTTTCATTACTACAATCGCCTTTGTTGCCACTGCACTCCGGATACAGGCGGAGGGATTTATGGAGCACTTGCATAAGCTTTTCATGTCTTCTTCAAGCAAAGCACTTTTTTTTTTTTTCCTCACTCATTATTTTAGTTCTTTAACAGCGATGTTGAACACAGAAGCAGCTAGTCTTACTAGGAAGCGATCTGCACGTTTCCCAAACCCAGCCCTTGTACACAGACAATAAGAGGCCTCCAGTAAAATGCTCCTGTTTGGCCAAACATCAGTGGAGGAAATCTGTCATAATAATTTTTGGTTTGTGCAATACTCTTTGGCTGCTCCACTTATATCTGACAGTGGCCTGGAGGGAGAAAGATGCCTTTCCCATTCTAGGAGAAGGATCTGGGTGCCCTTCACTATTCTGATCTGCTACAAAACAAGGCTTTTGCTATGCCATCAGGTCTTTTTTGTTTGTTGATAGGGCAATTTAGTCTGCAGCTGTTCACAAGATGTAATATATATGACAATAACAGAAAAGCCATACATATCAATGAGTATGCTGTATAACAAAATCTAATAAATAAGCTGTAAAATGCTGAAACTGGGGAAAAAAATTGCATTTTTTTTCTTTTGATTTTACCCTATTGTTTATGTGCCCTTCACAATCCATTTTGTTTACGAGCTGTACAGAAAGAATTGCAGCAAAATGTTCATTGCTCGCAGATATTCTGAAGGTTGTTTTAACATGTTTATTTGAAATGACTGGCATCGGAGAAAATAGCATAGTAAGGGTATCTGTTACAAAAACGTGTCCTTGTCTAAGGGCTCCACAGTATGAAAACTGGTCAGGCTGCGTATAATGCTAGACGGCACATTAAATGCACCTGCTGTGGATCAACAGGTTTTTGCTATGTAACCTGAGAGCAGCATGATGTAGGAGCGATGTGTCAATTACTAGTCTGTGTTTCAATAAAATCAGTGTTTTATCAGCAGGAGATTATCACTACAAGACTAGGTGTCTTGTGCCTCCTAGTCAACTGCTCTGTGTAACCCACCCCCACCATGGATTAGCAGCTTTTTCCCAATCAGTGGAGTGGGCAGGGTTGTACAGGGCTCAGAATTGTGAGCACTGCTAGATCTGTAGCAATGAAAACAGTGATTGTATCAAAATGACAGCAACCAGATCAGGAAGTGACACATCGCTGGAATCGTGCTCTCAGCCCCTACATATTGCTGCTGTCAGATTACATGGCAAAAAGCTGTTGACTAGTGATGAGCGGACCCGGACTGTAAAAGTTCAGATCCATGCGGTTTCAAAGATACCCGGGTGCAGGACCTAGGCCCTGGTGTTTGATCCGGATCTGGCACTCGAGAAATTAGACAAAAATAAAGGGAAAATAAGAATAGCGAGCGCTTCATACTTACCGAGGCTTCGTCGCAGCTGTAAACTGCTCTCGCGGCCTCTTTCACTTCTAGGCCGCTCATTGCTCATCCATATGCACTGCTTTCCACGCCCACCGGCCGTCCTGGCATATGTGATTTGGTTGCAGTCAGACGCGCCCCCAGCCTGTGTGACTGCATCTGCCTGCAACCAATCACAGGCGCTGTCTGCAGGGTCAGTATTGTGGTATTTTTTAATTCCTGGATGGATTCATGTATTTTAATATGGATTAAAGAATTTTTATTTTTAATATAACCGGGGGGTGATTGCTGAACATCTTCCTTTTTCCTGCCAGGTTCCCACAGTATGACCTTTGGTGACCTGCTAGCCCTTTAACACTGACTGTGCCGCCCGGGGATCGGGGAGTGCAGCCTGCAGCCCCCTGCCAGCACTATCACTGTTAAAATTCTGCTCATCTATTCATGAACCAGGCGGCTCAAGATGAGCAGATCTTTGTGCCTGCTCACAGAGGAGTACTGCACGTCTCATGAACCAGGAGGCTCAGGATGAGCAGAGGAGGAAACATCGCAGGCTCAGAGATCTGCTCATCATGAGCCTCCAGGAAGCTCAGGTTGAGCTGATCTCTGCATCCTCAATGTTTCCTTCTGTCCACTATAATCTTGCAAGCTGTGTGTGGTGGGTGGGGTATGCGGGGGGCAGAGATCTGTTCATGGCCACCCCCTCCCCATTCCCTGCCATCAATGGTCTGATTCGGTTTCCTCCTCTGTCAGTATTGTGTATGTTACATCCATTGTACCTTCTGTGGTCTCTCGGGTGGGCACTCGAGGGGTTTGCATCCCTACAAGGTGGCTGATCACCTATACAGCCGATTTTAGCTGGCAAGCCAAGTTAAGGTTTCATTCACTTCTCTCTGCATGGATTGGAAGCCTGACACACCGGTTGTAGAGAGAGGAACCTTCAGTTTTATTTGTTGTATTTGTGAAAATGTTCCTCCTTGTCATTTTTGTGTAATGAATGACAGGCAGGAGAATGGCTTATGGGAAATGGTCTGTCTCTGACATGACAGGTGCTGCATGAACAGATGTCAGCTCTCCCCGAAAGGATGAACCGCTTAGAGATGGGCAGAAAATCTGTTTGCTTTTGGAGTAGACAGATTTAAGGGCAGACGACATAGCCTAATTATCATTGTCACACACTCGGGGTAATTTTACAATCACGTCTTGGATCTCAAGAATCCTAAATCATTTCTACTGTGTAAGCATGACAAACCTTAAACTGTGTATTGATTTCCAAATAATGGTCGTAAGCTGCAAAAGAAATGGACTGCCTCTAGCAATACGTTATTACACAAGCTGAAAAATAGGCTGCATTAAGTCCCTTTTTTAACCTCTTAAACGCAGCCAATTTTAATTTTTGCATTTTTTTTTTTTTATATTGCCTACCCTTCAAAAAAAAAAAAATGGTTATTGTCTCTCTGAAAACCTATCTGTACTACATTTTTTTTTTTTTTCAGGATGAGTTGTAGTTGTGCCATTGCAACTTACAATTGCATTTCGTGGGTGTAGGATGGAGGGAGCTGATGACACTAGTGCAGGATTTAACGGTTTAAATGGCGCGGTTTGTGATTGACGGTGGCATTTAACATGTTAGTAGCAATCGGAGCTCTCCGCCATAATCGTCCTTGAGTCTGCTTCATGCACCTGTTCTATGACACAAGTCATGAGGTGGGAAGAATGGTCATTGTAATCATTTGATAAGGGACAACATCTTTAATAATTAAACAAAGTCAAGATATAAGGCTATGTGCACACTAGAAAATTGACTTTTCTTAAGAAAAATCCGCACCCTCTGGCAGTATACTGCACCCACGTTTTTGCCGTCGTTTTGTCTGCGGGTTGGTCCCTGCGTTTTTTTTTTTTTGTTTTTTTTAACCATTATCAATGGCAAAAAATGCAGGTACCTGCAGAAAAGAAGTGACATGCACATTGTTTTTTTTCTCAAGAAATTCTGCAGCAAAACCTGTAGGGAAAAAAAGTGTGCACACACCATTTACTTTTTTTCTTTTTTTTTTTACTATAGGTTTTGCTGGGGAACGACTGCAGAAAGGTTATGAACATTTTCTGCACCAATTCATGCAGCAAAAGCCGCAGCGTACGCACAGGGCCTAAAAAGGGTTTACATGTAAAACGCAGCATTTGTTTTAAATATAGTTTTTTGTTTTTATTTTGTTCCCTAATTGGCTTCTTTATAGGACTTGAAGAAAAGTTGAGAAATAATATTACAAACCTAGCAAAATTTAAAAAAAAAAGAAAAAAACCCCCTATAACAAAATGTTGGTATTCATAACCTTTATTTTAACTGAACGTTTCTGTACCTAATCTATAGGGGTCTTGTCTTGGCAGTGCCACATGAACCACATGCAGCTCCTCCATATTAGTAGATCTTATTGCAAACTATTACAAACATGGTTAATTTTCAAGGTGATTTTAATTATTGGATCTTGAAAAAATAATTTCCACAATTGGATGTAAAAAAAAAAAAAGAAATAAAGTTTCGTGTGTTGAGATCTTATAAATGTGTTCCCTACTGTGTAATGGCAGTGTCTGACAGTACAGGGACGTGGTCTGACCATACCTCAGCTCCTGGGCCGGGGAGGGCGCAAGAGTATAAAGACGTTCCAGCTCAGTATCCTGGCTGATTTTTTTTTTTTTTTTTTGGTAACCTTTTTATTAGTTTTTAATAACAAAAACAGATAATCAATATTCATATAATACAATACATTATGATTATGTTAAACTACAAAAGGTTGATTCTTTTTGTGGGGCAAAATATTTCCCTACCTGTTTTTTTTAAAAATGTTTTACCTCACAGAATAATTTGTGATCCCAAGCTGTGATGTCTTTATACTCTTTTGTGTCCTCCCCTGCCCAGGACATGTGGTATGATCAGACCATGTCCCTGTACGGTCAGACACGGCCATTACACAGTACATAGCGGGGGTACATATATCAGATTATCTCGGCACAGGGACATTATTTTTAAACTCCATCCAGTTGTTGAAATTATTATTCCAAGCTCCATTGATTAAAATGAACTTTCTTTGGACAACCCCCTTTAACTGACTTTGTTCCTTTTTAATGTGCGTATACATTAGTGATAGTTGTCCTATAAAAATTTGGGGCCACTGTTTTTATAATACAACAAAAAAAATACATTAATCCACACTTCTTGGCTGCAGATTTTGTCCTGTACTTGCCTTTTGCAGCTTGTTAAACACTAAATTTAGTCAATCATATTGCAATTCAGAAAGCAAAGGATCAATTAAAAAAAATTATCTGCTTCAACCACAAAATAGAAAATATTGAAGATTCTTAAAGGGAACTGGTTAGTGTCATCCTCCATTGTCCACCAAAAATACTGCTGTAAAGGTAGGTGTCATAATTCCATTAATACCGCTTTGATTTGAATATGTTGCGACATGCTGAGAAATCTTAGTTTTATCTTTTTATGCAAATTCAGCTGCAAGTGCACTTATGGTGTATGTGCGCACTTGCAGTCAGTTTCTCCTATGCTGATTTCTCTGCCTTGTATTGCCCCCCACTGGGTAAGTGACAGCTCCATCCATTGTTAAACACCTACAGTAGCACAATGCTTTAGAGCAACTCAGTGCTTAAAAAAAAATAAATAAAAATAAAACGTAGATTTCTCAACAATGGTAGGACAGATCCAACAAACTTGGCACACTGAGCTGTACAGCAGTACCTTTTTGTTGCTGATGGAAAAGAAAGCTGACAGGTTCTTTTTAATCATAAAGGTTTTTTTGGGGTTTTTTTTTTGCGATTTGAAACGTGAGCCATCTTGCAGTATTTATAGGGAATCCATCAGCAGGTTTTTGCTATTTAACCCTTTCATGGCCTGCGCCAAGTCGGAAGCTGGTGTAAAGAGTAGGGTGAGCTCACCCCATCCTTTGGAGGAAATAGCTGTGTAAGGCCTCTTTCACACGTCAGTGATTCTGGTACGTATGTGCTAGTTTTTATACATACCAGAATCGCTGACATACGCAGACCCATTATAATCAATGGGTCTGCGCACATATCAGTGATTTTTCATTGACTGTGTCTCCGTGCAGCATACACGCGTCTGTTTTCCGCACGAAGACATGTCTGTTTTTCTTTGTGGCATCACTAATGTCCCACGGACCACACTAGGGTGTGATCCGTGAAAAACGTACCAGAAAAACACAGACATTGAAAATATAAAGCTTTTTATACTCCTCTTCTCCAGCGACAGTCTTCAGCCGCTGCGGTCTCCTTCTTCCAGCCCGGCTACGTATTCTCATGCATTCTCATTTATGTACGTAGCAGCTGACCCAGAAGTAGCTGCAGCGGGGTCAGCGGCGGCCGGAAACACAGCAGAACCGGAGAGTTCAGCACCACCACGGACAGCAGGAGGGGGAGGACAGGTGAGTTTAATTCAATGTGCTATGATGGATCACAGATAGCATATGGCTAACCCACATGTGCCGTGAATCACGGCACACGGAGGGACATATGCGTTTTTAACACGTCAGTGAAAAACAGACGGTGACTGACAGCGGGATTTAACGCACTCCATTGGGGGCATGCCATTTTAAGCTCTCATTGGTGCATCCGTGACTTGAATATGGGTCACCAATGGGTTGCTACGACAGCAAGGGGACTGCTTAAGACCTCGATGCTTGAACTAGCAGCGCTTCTTTGCAACCCTGCTCGTGACCAAGCTTCAAAGGAGACTGATATTCACTATATACAGCAATGATATGGCACTGCTGTATATAGCATAGGCGATCACACAATAGCAGCTTCAAGTCCCCTAAGAGGACTATTAAAAATGGTGAAAAGGAAAATAAAATTTAAAAAAAACCAAAAAAAACCTAAGTTCAAATCATTCACCTTTTACACCCATTAAAAATAAAGATAATAAAAAAATAGACATGGTATTCCCACATTCAGAAAAGTCCCACTTATCTGTAAACACTGAAGGGGAGGCTGGGGGGGGGGGAAATCCTGTCAAAGGAGTCTTTTAACCTCTTTTTAACTTCTTAGATGCTGCAATCACTATTGACAGTGGTATTTAAAGGGTTAATCAGTTCCATAACCGGTCACGGATGATGCCTGTGGGTGTCAGCTGTCCTGTACAGCTGTCACCCGCAGATTGTTCTACTGCTGGGCACAGCTATTACCTTCTTCCTTACTGATATTTTAAAATGGCAGTAACAAATAAGTAACCTTAATGGCCGCCAATCTAAAATGTATTGGCGGTCGTTAAGGGGTTGAGAGAGAACAATCCATCTGTACAATCCCCATGGTTAGGGTTGGCTAACCCTGATGACGGTTATGGATGCACTACACTGAAGCACTTGTACTATTGGAATCTTCTTGGCACATTACCTGCATCTGATCTAGTTTCTACACTCTTGTACATGGCATTATATAGTGTTCTAGACATTACAAGATTTCACGACCTGCACAATACTTGCCTTTCTTGTCATACAGTTCCGTTTATCAGTAAACGCCATTTGTTCTGTAGTCAGCCAAGAATATAAGCCTATGTAAAGTGTTAGGACACGTCTTCATGAATATGTAGAGCTGAAAAAGATGCCGTTGTGCATCTAAACAGGTTTCTCAGATAAGCTTCAGGGTAGACAGATATTTGGGAGATGACACCTTTAATGGCCAGTGTACAATTGGCCCGTGCAAGGCTTGTATATACAAGTGCATCTCAATAAATTTAAAATATCAAAATGTTAATTTTATTTCAGTAATTCAATACAGAAAGGGAAACGCATATATTATACAGTCATTACAGTGATCTATTTCAAGTGTTTATTTGTTAATGTAGATTATTATGGCTTACAGCCAATGAAAACCCAAAAGTCATTATCTCAGAAAATTAGAATATTACCGTATTAAATAAAAAATATTAAAATAGGAAAATAAAACGTTAAGCAAAAAATGTAGTCATGACACACTTATGGGGCGAGGATCTGCTGCTGACACTGTTATGGAGTAATGTCCTGCTCATATACTCCCCAGCCTGCTCATATACTCCCCAGCCTGCTCATATACTCCCCAGCCTGCTCATATACTCCCCAGCCTGCTCATATACTCCCCAGCCTGCTCATATACTCCCCAGCCTGCGCATATTAAACCCTTATCCTGCTCATATACCCCCATCATCCTGGTGTATGGCCGCATCCTGTGGCACATAAAAAAAATAAACGTTCATACTCCACTTACCTCTCCTCACTCCCTGCAGCACCGCTCCTCTTACCGTCTATGTCAGCGGCAGCGCCGCTGAGGAGCCGTCTCCGTTGCCCTGCAGCATCGCGATCTCCTCCAGTCTGTACCTGGTGGCTGCGTGTGGACACGTGCGCACAGCGATGACGTCATCGCTGTGCGCGCCGCTAGTCTCCACGCAAGTCAGCTGACCGGCACAGACACAGGAGGAGATCGTGATGCTGCAGGGGAACGGTGAGTAATGTGTACTGATTCACTGCCCCCTGCGCTGATGATGATGTGCGGGGGGCAGTGAATAAAGCCGCACATGATCACTCCAGGCTGCAGTTGCCAGGGGTGATCATGCGGGCTGGCTGTTTATCCCTCGCCCATCACCCCGCCCACCTGTGCCAGCTTCTGCGCTGAGAGATGATGGGCGGGAGGATGGGCGTGCATATTAAATGAGCGGGTCCACGTGGTCACGGCAGGCGCTGCTGCAGCCTGCTTGTGCCCCCGATGACCCGCTTCACCGCAGCACCCTCATTCCCCGCAGCCCTATATTCAGACCATAAGACGCACCCCCCACTTTCCCCCAACATTTGGGGGAACAAAAAGTGCGTCTTATGGTCCGAAAAATATGGTATATAAGACCAACTGAAAAATGATTTTAAACTCAAATGTTGGCCTACTGAAAAGTCAGTACAGTAAATGCACTCACTACTTGGTCGGGGCTCCTTTTGCATCAATACGGCATGGCATGGAGGCGATCAGCCTGTGGCACTGCTGAGGTGTTATGGAAGCCCAGGTTCCTTTGATAGCAGCCTTCAGCTCATCTGTGTTGTTGGGTCTGGTGTCTCATCTTCTTCTTAACAATACCCCATAGGATTTGCTGGCCAATCAAGCACAGTGATACTGTGGCTATTAAACCAGGCAGTAGTACCAAGGCTACGGTTATCCCGGTTTTGTGCTCCTTGTTCTACCACATGTTTTTGTTTCACTCAACTTTCCATTAAATTTGCTGTATCCAAACATTCAGCACTCTGTGAACAGCCAGCTTCTTTAGCAATGACCTTGGAGTGTGTCAATGACTGCCTTCTGGACATCTGTCAAGTCAGCAGTCTTCCCCATGATTGTGTAGATTGTGTAGCCTTCAGCCAATTGGACAGCACCACACCCTACTAATACACCCAGCATAGTGCTGACAGCTGCAAGATACTTTGGCTTTTTCATTTTGTTAGCTGCTCCTGCGTTCTTGTGATATGCCTTTTGTCTACCTGCATCCTGATTCCTGACTATTTTTTCGCCTTCCGATTTTGTACTTGGACTGCCCTCTTAGTTCTCTCCCAGAAGGCCCTTGGTTAATAAGCATATAATATATTTCTAATTTTGTCTTATTAAATTTGATGAATTAAGCAAAGATCGCATTTCTACTAACAGACGCCACTAAAATTTTATATAAGACTTGACAGCCCTACAGAACATGTCATATATCACCTGACGTGTGTGTGTACGCTACTCACAAGAAGTTAGGGATATTTGGCTTTCAGGTGAAATTTCAGGATGATCCTAAAATGCCCTCTAACCTTTTCACAAGAACTGCATTCTCCTGTTTTTTGGATGGTAATGTCCAACTGTTCAATCTTTCAGTACTTTTTGTATAACTTACTGCTTTCTAACACGAAGCTTAATGGCAAAATAAACAACATGTTTGATCCATGAATCGCCCAATAAATATCGAGGTTCAATTAGAATTGCTATTTATAAAGTCGTCCTCATCATGCTGTTCACATTTTAACATCATGCGACCAAGACGACACCTAACAGTTGATCAACAGTACCTCACCATTATGAGGCTTCAAGCGGGATGTTCATAACGTATCACTCTGCATGGCCTGGCGCTCTCCAGACAGGAGCGTTCAGCCACATAGATTTCAAGAGCGGCAGGCCACGCTGGGTGATGAAACTTGATTCTTGGACGGGGCCATACAGAGAGCCTGGAAGAGTCGCAGGCATTGAAGTGGACCTCCTTTGGTCACATCAGACACTGACCGCTTCATTGTGAGCAATGCCTGCCAGACACATTTAAGGAAGGTCTGGACAATTTTCACGTCAGGTCATTTGAAACAGTTTACATCAGCGTGGTCTGCGTGCTAGATTACCTGCAAGGGTGCCTGACCACACCACCAGGAACAGGCGTCATTGTCTTACTGGACGAGTAACCAGTAGGCCTCAGTGCTGTTCAGTGATGAGTCAATTCATGCTCAGCCAATGATGTTCAAGACGTCAAGGACTAGGCAAAACATATTGTTGTCCTCAGACAAGACTTTGGTGGTAGTTTAGGCAGGTGTTTGTGGTAGAGTGACAAGCCCATACTTGATAAGTAACTTCAATTTTCTAGTCATTGTGCCTCTGCATGTACAATGCAGGCCTAATTTCATAATTATGGAAGACTGTGCTCCAGCTCATTGAGGTCGTATTGTGGCGCCCCTGACCTGGTCAGGCGCCACTGAGTACTGTACCCATGCTGGGGGCAGTACAACACAGGTATTCCCGGAGGCTGAATAGGGTGTGGACACACAGAACACTCAGTAACTAGAGGCACACACACTGCTAGAGGGGACCCCTGAGCAGACTCGGGGAGGGGGCGTGGCCCTCGCCTCCCAGCTAGTGGTGGGTGGTGTCACTGGAACAGGGGGGGTGCAGAGGCAGTCAGTGAGAGGATGTGGAGGAGAGAAGTCGCGTTTGGTGAGGGCAGAGCAAAGTGGAGCAGTGCCCTTCCAGACACTGCACCATTTGTGGCTGCTGACGGGGGTGAAAGGGCTACTGGTTGTGCTGCCCGAAAACCACCTGAGGCCGGAGTGCAGAGAAGTGGCTGAGTACAGGGAATGCCAGGAGACCCTGCCCACACGGGGTACAGGTACCCAGAGCAGGGGCCCATTCAGTTGGCCTGCTTCACCTGCCGGTGAGAGCACTGCAAGCTTACCACCAACCACACAGAGTCCGGAGTCACGCAGCAACGAGGGGGCCCATAGGTGACAGAAAGCAGCAGCTAGAATAGTCTGGTCCACGCTGCAAACAAACGGGCCAGAAAGGGGAGAACGGCGAATGCGACTTCCCTGGGTGATCCCAGCAAGACTTAAAGTCTGGGTCACCTCAAAACACGAGGGCTAGGAAGGCAAGTGAGCAGTCACCCCTATTTCAGCCAAAGGGATACCTGGTTCTTCCTGGTCTACCGAAGCATCGTCCACGTTACTCACCCTGCCACCTGATGTGAGTAAAAACCCTGAAAGACACTCTGGTTGTGCATGTGAGTCATTCTGCGACCTGTGGTTCCACACACCCACACCGGGCCCTGGGGCTAGCCTCACTCTCAGGAGGCCACTACATCTAGCAGCTGTAGCCAACATCAGCCCCAGGTGTCCCCTAACCTGCAGTGGCAGTCACCCTGACCGCAATATCGAGAGTGGCGTCACGTATCCTAAAGAAGACAACCTACCTGTGACCAGACTGTCCCTCCACGTGGAGTCCCTGAAAACCCTGAAGGTAATGCAGACCTGGGCTGGGCTCCACAGTATCACTAGGGAATGGCAACTGGGCTACCTCCTAAAGGAGTGGTCTGCACTTTCTCCAGACCTGAATCCTATAGAAAACCTATGGAATCAGCTATGTAGAGGCTCATAGCTCTGTACTCCAGAACCTCAATAACCTGAGGGCTGCACTTCAAGAAGAGTGGGATGCTATACCTCAGCAGACAACTTTCTACTTGTGAACCACACGAGACGTCATGGTCAAGCTGTAACTGATACTTCTACTTAAATGCTTTACTTTCACTTTCATGATGAAAGGTCACTGTAGTGTGAACTTTATATGTATTACATAAATTTCACCCATAAGCCAAATCTCCCTAACTTTTTGTGTATGTAATGTATTATATATTATATACAAAGTTAAGGATAATGGGCTTTCAGATGAAATTTCTATTCTATCTAATATTTGCAGAAAGCGGTCTCTTTCCTGTTGCTCCTCTTGGCCTGCGTGACCTGCCGGTCTCCTGGTGTCCGCCTAAAGCAGAAAACGGCATGTGATTACGGTGGCCAGAATCACTAGTTGTTTCACATGTTTGGTAACTTTTTTTTTTCTTTTCTTTCAATTCTAATAGCTGTCAGATGCTAGGTTATTTAACCAGAAATTGTGTTTACAGCTTTGTTTTTTTTGCTTCCTTTTTGAAGTCTTCCATAGATAATGTTTTTACCGGTCAGCCTATTGCTCACACATTCAGAGATAAAGCGTGAGCATGGACTTTGTATTGTATTTTATGATTTTATTATAGCTACTCCTAATGTTTTTTGTTAATTATCATCGGGAGAAGACACCCACATAAATAAGTGCAGTGTAAATGGCCTTGAATGAGTTATAAGGGCGTTATTAATGTGTAAACTAACCCCATTGAACTGGATACATGAACAGATCTGCCTGTGTGTTTGGTATTATGGTTGGGATCAAACTGTGTACAGAAATGTGATCAAAACAGAGGCACTGATGAGCTACACAAAAAATGGACTTATCTGTGAGAAAAGAAAGCTATATTGTTTATCTTGTATATTTTCCGAGGTGCCAGCTGGAAGCCTTTATCTCCCCCAGTCTCAGTCCCTAGATAAGGATTTCCATTTGCATGGCCAACATTCCTTTATACTGCATTGCCTTTAATAATGTAGACCTCTTTCAAAGAGAACATTTTGCAGATCTGACTTTTTTTTTTTTTCCTTTTGCTTTCTTTTGAAAAGTTGGATACAAATAGATGACATAAGTGTTTACGACAGAAACTGTATTTCAGTATATTTCCATAGCATAAAAATGTTAGATTGCGGCATTCCTATGTAGAGATGAGTATCCTTAGTGTTTAGTTGACAGTTTTTCTAAGGAAATGATTTAGATTTTACAAGGCATTTCTTGTGACCGGCCAAGTCAGAGGATAAATCTGTTAAGAGGCGCCACCTACTGTTGATTATGCAAAAAACAGCTATTAATATGGCAAAATGATTCAGGCATTCAATGCTTGCATAATAATGCAGTTGATGGGCTGTGGGTAGGGATGTCTTAAATAACAGAAGAACGTGTAGTGATTATACTTAGGAAATGGGAAAGGTACAATCTTATGTCTTGCTCCAGGCCCAGAAATGGAATAAGTGCGTGTTTAGGTCTTTAAATTTAATGTGCTGTTTTAAGGAACCACTATAGATTTGAATTGAATGCTATGTTTGTAGGCACAAAAAAATCTAGCAGTGCGTCCAGTACCCACTTTACACAGGCATCAGCAAAATATTCCTAAACCTTGTTCATCTACTATGAAGTTTTTGTTTTCTTACCATTTAACATATTTTAGGGCAGTGACCCTCATTTCTGCCATTGAGAGCCACATTAAGCTCTGATAGAATGTCTTGAGCCACATCTAGATCCCCCGGAGTAGTGACATCCAGGTCCCTCGCCACTTACCGTAGTGACACCCAGAGCCCCATTTATTGATATACCAGAGCTTTCTCACACCTCTTCCAAGGCAGTATAGTGATATCCAGGGCCACCATCCTTACCCTATTCAGTATTCTCACATGAAGCACCCCCACGACACGGTTTCCAGCTTCAGGCTCCTCTGACAGATCAGATGGTTCTATTGCCATCCTACCATACTTGCTTTATATCTAAACCTCCAGCAAATGTGTATGTAGATCTGGTCTCCTATGTGCACCTACTCACAAGTCACCATCTAGAGACCTACTCTTCATAGCAAGTTGGCAGACCGCCGCAGTCAAGGTATTTGTTCTGTTGCAGAATTGGATGATTTTGAAACACTTAGACAATAAACTGCATTGAATATTCCTCTGTGTTCTGGATTCCTTTTCTGGTCTTAATAGGCAGCTTAGTTAACCCACTCCTCTCAGTACTGTGTTTTGTCACAATTTACTGTGGACCAGCCGCAGCAGCTAATTGGGCTAATCTAGTCATCGCGTTTCACACAACATTATCAGGTGAGTACCTTCTCGTACCTGAATGTCCTCCATCTCCAGATAATTCCTTACTGCATTTCATTTTGTTTCTCCGGCTCTCCTTAAGGCCACACACAACGACTTACCAGCGATCCCGAAAACGATGCGACCTGATAGAGATCGCAGGTAAGTCACTGGGAGGTCGCAGGTGAGATGTCACACAGTCAGATCTTACCAACGATGCAGGAACAATACAGGTCGCAGTAGCGACCTGTATAACGATCTCAGCAGTCACTGTGACCCGGTCACACAGTGTCAAACACAGCGATGTGTGCTGCCCAGCAGGACGTCACCTTTGAAGAAAATGGCCTGGACCATTCTGCAACGACCGGCAACCTCACAGCAGGGGCCCGATTGCTGGTAGGTGTTACACATAACAAGATCGCTACTGCGTCACAGAAACCGTGACTCATCTGCGATCTCGCTAGCGATCTCGTTATGTGTGATGGTACATTTACACTCTTTGACAAACCATTTAAAGACATATCCAGGTCTAATACTGAGGCGGTTCTTCCATAAAACACCATTATCTATCCACCGTTTTGATTAAAATAAGTTATTTCTAGTGGTCCTGCCGCTGGGACCTGATCCCGTTATTCACTTTAGTCGCCTTTGAATAGATGCCATGGTCTCATATGACAGCTAAAGCTAGATTCTCATTTAGCACTTTGCTGGTCTATACATGAGAATAGACTAACAGCGGTCATGTGCGACCATGCCGATTCATTCAAATATGGCTAAAGTGAAGTAACACTGAAAATAGGACCCTGCATTTTTTAAGCAGTGAGACCCCCAGCTATGAAATCTTCTTATTCTGTACAAGGATATTAAATGTAATTAGTGGCTAATAGTATAGTGACTGCATATGCATGATTTTGGGTGCTTTTTCAGTGGCAAACTGTCTATAAGGGGTACATTCTCTCCTTGTGACTGCCAAGTCTTGCAATACTCCTCTGGGAATGTAACTGGGCAAAGTTTTCAGAGGCCTCTCCTCATGGCAAATGGCTTTACACTGATGATGGGCAAACACCGAAACGTGTTTGAAATGTTCTTATTTTGGCTTCTCATCCTTAAGGTCAGTTTATATGGACCGACCGGCGAGATGAGACGCACAGTCAGAAGAAAGTAAACAATGCGCACTGAGCGATCTTTATTAGAGTCCTCAGTGCTCATAAGCTACCATGGTTCTCGGCAGCTCGAGTCCAGTTTACACAGGACAAACTACACACGACTGAGTGATACTTTATACTGCATAAAAAAATATTCTCACCTGCTGAACAAGTTTTTGCTCATACTTCTGTTGATCTGCAGCCTGTTTACACAGCAAGATAATGGTTAAACAAGCCTATTTAGTAACACTCACTGGCGATTATCTTGCCATTGAATGTCTCTTAAGTAATGTGACACTAGGATGCTGAGTCAATTCATACCTTCAGTTTAGAGATTCAATGCTTGATTGCGGAAAACTCCTTTATCAGACCTTCAGAAATGACGTCATTAGTGCAGTGGCTTAAGGATTGGGATGGTACTATGTGGATCAGGTCCTCTGGAAGGATTCCTCCTCATACCTTGCCTCCTTTTCTTTATTTGAATTTCACACCAGCAGTGCCATTGACCATGTTGGAGGCGCGTATGCATTGCTAGTGTGATGTAGTTTCCAATAAAATGGTGCCGGTATCGGTGCATGCGCGTAAAGAGGTCTCGGGCGCCATTTTAATGCCGATACAGTGGGGATGACTGAGCAGCACATGCACTGATGATGAAAAAAAAATCAATCTGTGCATACGCCACAGCTGTTCATATTCGTCTCCAAAATGCCTTGAATTAAATGGCGCTGAAGATCGCAATATGTGCATGCAATACAGGTGGCATTGTGTTGAAGATAACATCACACTAACAATGCACACGTGCCGCCAACATTGGCAATGGCGGTGTCAGCGCAAAATGTAAATAAAGGGAGGCAAGACAGGAGGAGGAGGAATCCTTCCAGAGGATCCAACCCACATAGTACTGATGCTCAAGCCACTGCACAAATGTCATTTCTGAAGCTTTGATGAAGGATTTTTCTGCCATCTCTAAACTGAAGGCATGCATAGATCCATCATCATGACTGTAGTATGGCACTGCCTATACTGTAAAGGGAACCCACCAGCAGGTTTTTCACCTATAAAGAGACTATCTTGTCTTTTAGGATTACTTCTTCCAGTAGGTGGCCCCAGAGTTCCTGTCCTCCCTGAAGAGGCTCTTTGCCTGTATAGCCCTGCTATCATGTAGAGCATGCAGAATATATTGCTGCATTCTATTATATTAGGTTTTCTTTTGAAGACCTTGCTGTAGAGAATACAGTTTATCTTGCTGGGTATGTCCAGAGCAAGAAAACCTTGACATCTGTTGATTACTAAAATAACCACATGATCCCAGAAAGTATATGTCACTGCCACCTTAATCTGGAGGAGATGGATTGTAAGTGACAGTGGAATGATATCCCGAGCTAAGGGCCTTACTGTCACTTAGATTTACATTTAAATCAGAATGAAGACGCTGTAATAGATGAGCACAGCTGGGATTTCACTGCTGCGATAAGTACATTTTGTTCTATAGTTCACCACTTCAGACGCTGAATAAAATTACTGGGGTTAGCTGTCTGACATCTCTGGCCAAGTGGCATCCATGGCTTTGCCAGGCACCATCTATTTTTTTTTTATCACTCTGGTGTTATGCCATAGTCCTATACCTGTACGCTAATCTTTTATATCCGAATCCTCCTGCATGTGGTCTCATGCTAGTTGAAATACTTTGATATATTTGGAAGTGTTAATGCCTTTCATTGAAGATTCATTTGTATATCCGTAATGATAAATGCCTGTTAAAGGGGTGTACTTATTTTATACTCACCAGAAATGTCTGGTAGAAGTCCTTAATGGTGGGATCCCTCATCTAGCTGAGGAATCCCCCCTTACCTCTGGGATTCCCTTTTCTGCACTTCTGAAAAATGATTAAACTGAAGGTAGAGAAGGCATCAACGCCTGTGAGTAAGAATGGAGAAAGCAAAGTACAATACTGAATTTTTCATGCAAGATTCACCCCAGGTTTATACAGCAGAAAAGAAAGAACATATTACCTACTAAATAGAACCTCCGAGGGGTCAAGATCACTCCTGCACTAGGGTTAAATATGGAGGAAATAAATGTTAGTGTTTCTCTGCAGCATATGTATTTATACATATATAGATTTACAGCATGCACCTATATACAACACTGCACAGTACATGGACACACAGCTCTGCTAAATGCGCGCACACACAAATCTCGGCTACATCTGCATCCGTAACCCACACATATAAATTGGCAGGTTTTTGATAACTTCCTCTCCTGCACTGATCGGATAGATCACTGTCGTCCAGGAAAGAGGCAAGCAGCCTAGATTATAGGAAGTTGCTTCTTGACCGTAAGGCTATGTGCCCACGGGAGATTAAACCTGTGGATTTATCTGCGGAAAATCCATGGATTTTCTGGATTTTCCAGATAAATCCGCAGGTTTCAGCATGTACAGACACTCCCCATGTTATCCTATGGGACATGGGGAGTGCTGTGTCCATGCTGCGGATACGTGCGGCTGCGGAACATGCTGCGGATGTCCCGCAGCCGCACGTAATTGCATGTCCATTATTTCTACGTAATTACCTGCGGAAATTCCGGCCCTCCACTATGGAGATAGGGCCGGGACTTCCGCAGGTAATCCGCATGAATGTCCGCAGGTTTTCCGCAGCTATTTCGCTGTACTACCGCAGCTAAATATAGCTGCAGATTCTGGCGAGCAGCTGCGGGAAACCTGTGTCCATACCTACGGATATATCCGCAGGTGCGAGCTCCCGTGGGCACATAGCCTTAGGCTGCTTTCACACTTGCGTTGTTTAGCATCCGTCACAATCAGTTGTGTGACTGATGCAATGGATGCGTTGCAGATAGTGGCACAACTGATGTGACTGATGCTGCAAATAAACGATCCATTGTTTGTTTGTTTTTTGTTTTTTTTTTACTGTTTTACCGGCGGCCAGCTTTTCTGAACAATCAGCTGATCGGCCGGCGGCTGTTTTTTGTGAACGATCGGCTGATCGCCCGGCGGTCGCCTTTTCTGAACGATCGGCGGCCAGCTTTTCTGAAAGATAGTCCGGCAGCCGCCTTTTGTGAACAATCTTTCAGAAAAGCTGGCTGCCGATCGTTCAGAAAAGGCGACCGCCGGGCGATCAGCCAATCGTTCACAAAAGGCGACCGCCGGGCGATCAGCCGATCGTTCACAAAAGGCGACCGCCGGGCGATCAGCCGATCGTTCAGAAAAGGCGACCGCCGGGCGATCAGCCGATCGTTCACAAAAGGCGACCGCCGGGCGATCAGCCGATCGTTCACAAAAGGCGACCGCCGGGCGATCAGCCGATCGTTCACAAAAGGCGACCGCCGGGCGATCAGCCGATCGTTCAGAAAAGGCGACCGCCGGGCGATCAGCCGATCGTTCAGAAAAGGCGACCGCCGGGCGATCAGCCGATCGTTCAGAAAAGGCGACCGCCGGGCGATCAGCCGATCGTTCACAAAAGGCGACCGCCGGGCCATCAGCCGATTGTTCCAGCCGCTGGAACTGAATTTACAGTAGATCATGGTTTTTTTGCTGTGCGCATGCTCACAGAAAAAAAAAAACTATCCACCGCACACAAAAAATGTTACATTCTGCTTTGCTCCGGCCTGATGGTCAGTCAGTAAACAACTGATCGTCACGTGGCGGATGCAACCCAGGGCCATCAGTCCCAATCCGTTGCTAATAGAAGCCTATGGGGGAAAAAACTTATTCCTGCAAAATATTTTGCAGGCTACCGTAATTCCTCAAGGCGACGGATTGTGACTGATGCAAAAAGACGCAAGTATGAAAGCAGCCTAAGGCGCACATACTTTTTTGCGTCTGGTTCACTCTGCAGCCACAGTAAAAAGCAAACAGTTACTTTTACTTTCGTAATAGTTGAGTAATATCCACCCAGGAGGTGGAACACGCACACTACATGGTGGTTATGCCCTTAACATTGTTTCCCCAGAATGGTAACCATCGTAACACTATATCAATTAGTCCCAAAATGCATTCTCTTCTTTGGTTTTGCACTTCACATGACTTTGCTGCTTTCCAAACCCATGGTTATTTGGGAAAGTATTGGTTTATTTGTAGTCACCTGTTTTCATGGGTCTGACATGCTGGTATAAATGCTGGTTGCTCAGTATGCCATGACTCTAAATCACTAAATAGCGTTACTATTAAGAGTCAAATTTATGAGGCCAAGAACAAGCCTCCTGCGCCCAGTGATTGCTGCGATGAGCGCCTAATTACAGGCTAACAGTCGAGTACCTATTTGTTCTATCCAGCAAGCTCCTGCAAATCAGCGCTCACAAGTTGTCTGTGAC
>NC_134355.1:308494341-308509341 GCF_048569485.1 Anomaloglossus baeobatrachus
TGAGAGAGCCGAGCGAGAGCGCCAAGCCCAGAGAGACCATGAATTGAATATCCTCAAAGCCCGGCAGCAGACATCTTCCTCACTAAACGGTGAGTCCAATAATGCCAGCAGCTTTAAGCCCCGACCGGAGCACTTTCTTGTGATGGAAAAGGACGGGGATTTGGACACCTTTCTGAGGGGATTTGAAAAGACTTGCTTGCAGTACCAGTTGCCCTCAACACAATGGGCACAATACTTAACCCCAGGGCTGCGAGGCAAGGCCCTGGACGCGTTTGCCAGTCTCCCTCAAGAGCAGAGTGGAGACTATGGGGCCATAAAGCAGGCCCTAGTACGGAAGTATCAGCTGACTCCGGAGGTGTACCGAAAAAAATTCCGGACCCTCCAGCTCGGACCTCATGACAGCTACAGCGATTTGGAGGGTGGGCTCCAGCGCACCTTTGACCAGTGGATCCAAGGACTGTCCGTTACAACCTTTGAGGAGTTAAAGGACCTCATGGTGAAGGACCAACTCCTACATGTCTGTCCTGTGGAGGTTCGACAGTTTGTTATGGACCGAGAGCCCAAGGAGGCCTCAAAAGCAGCCCAGATTGCCGACGCCTATGTGGCCAACCGTGCATCGGAGGTGCGGAAGCCGTCCACCACTAGCTGGAAAGGGGGTAAAATGACAACTACAACCACCCCTGCCCCTACCAGCCGACCTCCCGTAGGTCCTGTTTCATCCACCAGTGCCCGGCCCACCTCTGACACTCGCAGGTGTTTTTCCTGCAACCTGCCTGGACACCTCAGCTCTGGTTGCCCAGAGAGGCAGAAGAGGAACCCCACATCCAAGGCCCAAGGGCCCACTGGAACTGTCCTTTTGGCAAGGAAGGCGGGTGGTAGGGCCTGCGAAAACCTACACCCCGTCACCGTAGGCGGAACCCCCACTGTGGGGCTCAAGGACACTGGGGCCGACAGAACACTGGTCCGCCCTGAACTGGTACCCCCTGAAAACTTTATCCCGGGAAAACTCCTGACTGTCGCCTTGGCGGGGGGTGTCCACCACTCCTTCCCAATGGCCCTGATTCCCCTCGACTGGGGTGCTGGGAGAGGGTGGAGGGAAGTGGGGGTGGATGAACATCTACCAACCAATGTTTTATTGGGGACTGATCTGGGGCGATTAGTTGCACAATTTCTCCCTGATGATCCTCCCGAATCCAAAAAGTCATGTGATACAAATGTTGTTGATCAGTCATGTGATGCAAATGTTGTTAAATCATGTGATGCAAATGTTGTTGATAAGTCATGCGACCCGAATGCGGATATCCAGAACGTGATTACAAATGTTGTGCATGGTAATAAAGTGGAGGTTTGTACAGGGGAACTCAGCCATGCCACGCGGCAGGGTGACGTGGCTGAGGACAACCCCAAGGTAGCAAGTGTCTGTGCTGACAGAGATGGAGGCAGACATGAGAACCACGAGGACAGTGGTCGAATGCAGCTGAGCAGTGTCACAGCGGACAGTGACACAGCCAGTAGTACCTGTCAGGCTGATGGGGAAGAGTGGTTATTTCCCGGGGAGACAGCCTTCATCGGTGCTGTCACCCGCAGTCAGAGTGCCCAGAACGCAAATGAAACCTTGCCTGCTGACACCTCTTCACCCAGAGGGATAACGGAACTGGTTACGGACCCAGAGCAGGTCCCAGAGGGTCCTGGTGAGGTTGGAACCTTAACGTCACTTTTGGCTGCTTCTAGCCAAGAGTTTCAGGTGGCTCTACGAACTGATGCCAGTCTAAAGACGTTAAGGGACCTCGCAGAGAAGCCCTCTTCCGAGACCGATAAGGAGAGGGTATTCTGGGACCAGGGAAAGTTGAA
The DNA here is from genome assembly GCF_048569485.1 of Anomaloglossus baeobatrachus. Lineage (NCBI taxonomy): Eukaryota > Metazoa > Chordata > Amphibia > Anura > Aromobatidae > Anomaloglossus > Anomaloglossus baeobatrachus. The sequence continues at coordinate 308,496,193 of NC_134355.1, forward strand.
CCGGGAGACAATTCCCTGTAACCCCCAACAAGAGTGGCTGAAGGAAAAACAGCTGGTGGTGCCTCACCGCTTTAGGAGTGAGTTGCTGCGGATTGCCCATGAGATCCCACTCGCCGGACACTTGGGGGTTAGCAAAACCAAGGCCCGGCTGTCTCACCACTTCTATTGGCCCAAAATGGGGACAGATGTTGCCAACTACTGCCGCTCCTGCATCACATGTCAAAGAGTGGGAAAGTCAGGGCCTGCTCCCAAAGCTCCCCTGATCTCTTTGCCGGTGATAGAGGAGCCTTTCCAGAGGGTCGCTGTGGACATTGTCGGGCCTCTGGCCGTCCCCAGCAGCTCTGGAAAACGGTTCGTCCTTACTGTGGTAGACTATGCTACCCGGTATCCGGAGGCAGTGGCTCTGTCCTCAGTTAGAGCCGATAAGGTGGCAGATGCCCTCTTGACCATATTCTCCCGAGTAGGATTTCCCAGGGAGATGCTTACCGACCAGGGGACTCAGTTCATGTCTCGTCTAATGGAGGCTCTCTGTAAGAAAATGCAGGTGCGGCATCTGATATCAAGCGCTTATCACCCACAGACCAATGGTTTGTGTGAGCGATTTAATGGTACACTTAAGCAGATGCTTAAGATGCTGGTTGAGTCACATGGACGCGACTGGGAGCGGTATCTCTCACACCTGCTGTTTGCCTACAGAGAGGTACCACAGGCCTCAACGGGGTTTTCCCCCTTCGAGCTCCTGTATGGCAGACGAGTCCGGGGGCCTCTTGGTCTGGTAAGGGAATCCTGGGAAGAGGAACTGAATTCCCCAGAAGTGTCCGTTGTGGAGTATGTCATTCGGCTCCGTGACAAGATGCAGTCAATGACGCAGATGGTGCATGAGAATATGGCGCAAGCCCAGGCCAGCCAGAAGCGATGGTACGACCAACACGCTCGAGAGCGGGTGTATGAAGTGGGTCAGAAGGTGTGGGTCCTGGTCCCAATGACCCAGAACAAGCTTCAGGCGGCCTGGGAGGGTCCATACCTGGTGCATCAGCGCCTCAATGACGTAAACTATGTGGTCACCATCGACCATGCCAGGAAGAGGCAAAAGGTCTTCCATGTCAACATGATGAAAGCTCATCATGACAGGGAAGCCTTTGCTCTTCCTGTGTGTAGTCTTCCCGAGGAAGGCGAAAGTGAAGTCTTGGTGGACTTGCTCGCCTCAGCCCGGGATGGAGGGTCTATCGAGGAGGCGGCATTCAACCCACAGCTATCCTTGGACCAAAAGTCCCAGCTGCGGGAGGTATTCCGGCCCTACCTGATGACCTTCACGAATGTCCCAGGGAAGACATCCCTAGCCACCCACCAGGTGGACACAGGGAGTCATTCCCCAGTTCGTCAACCCCCATACCGTGTCTCCCTAGAGGTACAAAAGGACATAAAAAGGGAGATCGATGAAATGCTAGTCCTGGGAGTGATCCAGAGGTCCAAAAGTGCATGGGCCTCGCCTGTAGTCTTGGTTCCCAAAAAGGACCGGACAACCCGGTTTTGTGTGGACTACAGGAGGCTAAATGCAATCACAGCACCCGATGCGTACCCAATGCCACGCATCGACGAGTTACTGGATTGCTTAGCCGGGGCCCAGTACCTGACCATCATGGACCTGAGTCGAGGGTACTGGCAGATTCCTATGTCCAAGGAAGCACAGGAAAGGTCCGCCTTCATCACCCCATTCGGGCTGTATGAATCCCTTGTCATGCCCTTTGGCATGAGAAATGCTCCTGCCACTTTCCAGCGATTGGTCGACCAGCTGCTCGAGGGACTAGGAGGGTTTGCAGTAGCTTACCTGGATGACATTGCCATCTTTAGTCCCACTTGGGAGGAACACCTGGGGCACCTGGAACAGGTGCTCAGGCGGATCCAAAGCGCTGGTCTGACTATAAAGCCAGGGAAGTGTCAGATCGGCATGACTGAGGTACAGTACCTTGGACACAGAGTGGGTGGCGGGACCCTGAAACCAGAGCCAGGGAAGGTTGATGCCATCACCTCCTGGCCTACCCCCAAGTCAAAGAAGCAGGTGATGTCCTTCTTGGGTACGGCAGGGTACTATAGGAAGTTCGTTCCTAACTATAGTGCTCTTGCTAAGCCGTTGACGGACCTCACCAAAAAGAAGCTACCGCAAGTAGTCACCTGGACAGATGACTGTGAACGGTCCTTCAGGGCACTAAAAGCTGCCCTCGCCAGTTCCCCAATCCTACAAGCTCCGGACTTCACCCGACGGTTCATAGTTCAGACAGATGCCAGTGCGTTTGGCCTTGGTGCAGTACTCAGCCAGGTAAATGGGAAGGGAGAAGAGCATCCGGTGATGTTTCTCAGCCGCAAGCTCTTATCCCGGGAAGTGGCCTACGCCACTGTGGAGAAGGAGTGCCTCTCTATAGTGTGGGCCCTGCGGAAACTGCAGCCCTACCTATATGGACGCAACTTCACCATAGTGACAGACCACAACCCTCTCAGCTGGCTACATCGGGTGGCCGGCGACAATGGTAAGCTACTGCGGTGGAGCTTGGCACTACAGCAGTATGACTTTACCATTCAACACAGGAAGGGTGTTGAGCATGGCAACGCTGATGGGCTGTCCCGGCAGGGGGATGCCAGCGAGGTAGGCTTAGGAGACGATTGGCAAATCAATCTCCCATGCTACCTCAAAAAGGGGGAGGTGTCATGTAGAGCTGTTGAAGGGACTTCATCCCCCTCTTCTTCACCAGCCACAGGTCGTCATGGCGATTATCTGATTGGCCTGGAAGCTTAAGGTATTTATGACTTTGGGTGATGGTAGAACCAAAGCCAAAAGCTGCAGAGAAAGACAATTCTTTGTAATATTGGCGGGAAAACTCCCAAAGCAGGTTTTGAAGTGCGACTTTAATGCTAGAAAGATGAAAAACACATTGCCAGAATCCCTGCGTCGTGCGGAACCCAGCGCACCGTCTCACCTGACGAGGAGATCGACGGAATCACGACAAATTAGTATTGGCCAGTAAAATTGTGCTAGAGGCGTTGTGTTTGGTATCAATGTAACTGTAAAATCGAGATATTAAATATGACGCTAATATCTTTCACCTGTGTGACCCAGGGGCAAAGATATGAAAAACCCTAGAATTATGGAACTTTGTGACCATCTCAAGCCCAGCCCACAAGTGACTGTAAAATGATGTCACAGGCAAGGGGGGCTAGCAAGAGCATAAGAGACAGTTCCTGTCTTGGGGGCTCAGTCAGCACGAGGAGGGCATCATGAAGGGTGATGCTGGCCGATTCTAACATCTCTTGGAGTTCCCTCCTACTCCCTAAGCAGACGTCACTTCTATGGCACAAGCTTAGTAAGTTTCACGTTTATACCTTTTATTTTATGTAACTGTTATGCCGTAATGTGTATTGTTCCCTTTTGTAAATTCCTGTATATTCTTTAAACACTGCCTATTTTCGGATTAAATATATAAAAATTTAAGAGTTTCTTTCCTTATGCTTTATATACGAATCCAAAACCCCGAAGGGCCTTATGCTATCTGAAACGGGTTCCCAGCTACCTGTAGAAAGTCTGGGTGGTGGCAGTGTAATTGTTATTGCATAGAATTATTGGAGTGCTATCATTAAGGGTACCGAGGTATATAAATATTCCATTAGCAGGAATCAGAGATATACATTTACCCTTGCTGTGAGACCTCCAATATTTGGCATTATCAGCTCAGCAGCCTCATCTTATGCATTGTCCTGCAGTACCAAAAGTGGCCTGAAGACAAGGGGGGCGCTAGAGAGTAGTCGTGTGTAACAAATCAGTGAACAGCTGCGGATTTCTGAGGGACTTCCCCGGCTGTTCGTGACAATTTGGTGGCAAGCGGTGGGATATATAAAGCATTAGTGATCTGGTTTGAGCAATCATCCCTTTCACTAAAAACTTGCAAAAGTTTTGAGGATTGAACTCAGTGTTTAAATATACCTGGAACAATACTGTACGTGTAGCAGTTACCCCCTCCCCTTCTCTCTTGTTTTCTATCCTATCTTTTATTTGGCAATTATGGATGCTGTGTCAGAAGCCTGGTACAATCAGCAGAAGAAGGAAGTTCTTGCTGCACTCTGCAGATCCAAGTTGATTGATGGCCATGGCAAAACGAGGCAAGACCTCATTAAAGAACTTTTACAATGGGACGCAGAGCAAGTTCATTCCCCCAGTGCTGGAGAAGAGGAGGCAAGCCAAGCCCAGGATAGTGCTTCTGCAGAGTCCCCACCATCAACTGCAAGCCAGAGCAGTGACCGAGGCAACATGGACTCTTTCCTGAAGATGGCTCTACAACAATTCGCTGCAGATGACCGGCAGGGACGGCTAAGCCTCATTCAGCAATATCGAGAGGCTGAGAGAGCCGAGCGAGAGGCTGAGAGAGCCGAGCGCCAGGCTCAGGCCGAGCGAGAGGCTGAGAGAGCCGAGCGAGAGCGCCAAGCCCAGAGAGACCATGAATTGAATATCCTCAAAGCCCGGCAGCAGACATCTTCCTCACTAAACGGTGAGTCCAATAATGCCAGCAGCTTTAAGCCCCGACCGGAGCACTTTCTTGTGATGGAAAAGGACGGGGATTTGGACACCTTTCTGAGGGGATTTGAAAAGACTTGCTTGCAGTACCAGTTGCCCTCAACACAATGGGCACAATACTTAACCCCAGGGCTGCGAGGCAAGGCCCTGGACGCGTTTGCCAGTCTCCCTCAAGAGCAGAGTGGAGACTATGGGGCCATAAAGCAGGCCCTAGTACGGAAGTATCAGCTGACTCCGGAGGTGTACCGAAAAAAATTCCGGACCCTCCAGCTCGGACCTCATGACAGCTACAGCGATTTGGAGGGTGGGCTCCAGCGCACCTTTGACCAGTGGATCCAAGGACTGTCCGTTACAACCTTTGAGGAGTTAAAGGACCTCATGGTGAAGGACCAACTCCTACATGTCTGTCCTGTGGAGGTTCGACAGTTTGTTATGGACCGAGAGCCCAAGGAGGCCTCAAAAGCAGCCCAGATTGCCGACGCCTATGTGGCCAACCGTGCATCGGAGGTGCGGAAGCCGTCCACCACTAGCTGGAAAGGGGGTAAGATGACAACTACAACCACCCCTGCCCCTACCAGCCGACCTCCCGTAGGTCCTGTTTCATCCACCAGTGCCCGGCCCACCTCTGACACTCGCAGGTGTTTTTCCTGCAACCTGCCTGGACACCTCAGCTCTGGTTGCCCAGAGAGGCAGAAGAGGAACCCCACATCCAAGGCCCAAGGGCCCACTGGAACTGTCCTTTTGGCAAGGAAGGCGGGTGGTAGGGCCTGCGAAAACCTACACCCCGTCACCGTAGGCGGAACCCCCACTGTGGGGCTCAAGGACACTGGGGCCGACAGAACACTGGTCCGCCCTGAACTGGTACCCCCTGAAAACTTTATCCCGGGAAAACTCCTGACTGTCGCCTTGGCGGGGGGTGTCCACCACTCCTTCCCAATGGCCCTGATTCCCCTCGACTGGGGTGCTGGGAGAGGGTGGAGGGAAGTGGGGGTGGATGAACATCTACCAACCAATGTTTTATTGGGGACTGATCTGGGGCGATTAGTTGCACAATTTCTCCCTGATGATCCTCCCGAATCCAAAAAGTCATGTGATACAAATGTTGTTGATCAGTCATGTGATGCAAATGTTGTTAAATCATGTGATGCAAATGTTGTTGATAAGTCATGCGACCCGAATGCGGATATCCAGAACGTGATTACAAATGTTGTGCATGGTAATAAAGTGGAGGTTTGTACAGGGGAACTCAGCCATGCCACGCGGCAGGGTGACGTGGCTGAGGACAACCCCAAGGTAGCAAGTGTCTGTGCTGACAGAGATGGAGGCAGACATGAGAACCACGAGGACAGTGGTCGAATGCAGCTGAGCAGTGTCACAGCGGACAGTGACACAGCCAGTAGTACCTGTCAGGCTGATGGGGAAGAGTGGTTATTCCCCGGGGAGACAGCCTTCATCGGTGCTGTCACCCGCAGTCAGAGTGCCCAGAACGCAAATGAAACCTTGCCTGCTGACACCTCTTCACCCAGAGGGATAACGGAACTGGTTACGGACCCAGAGCAGGTCCCAGAGGGTCCTGGTGAGGTTGGAACCTTAACGTCACTTTTGGCTGCTTCTAGCCAAGAGTTTCAGGTGGCTCTACGAACTGATGCCAGTCTAAAGACGTTAAGGGACCTCGCAGAGAAGCCCTCTTCCGAGACCGATAAGGAGAGGGTATTCTGGGACCAGGGAAAGTTGTACCGGGAGACAATTCCCTGTAACCCCCAACAAGAGTGGCTGAAGGAAAAACAGCTGGTGGTGCCTCACCGCTTTAGGAGTGAGTTGCTGCGGATTGCCCATGAGATCCCACTCGCCGGACACTTGGGGGTTAGCAAAACCAAGGCCCGGCTGTCTCACCACTTCTATTGGCCCAAAATGGGGACAGATGTTGCCAACTACTGCCGCTCCTGCATCACATGTCAAAGAGTGGGAAAGTCAGGGCCTGCTCCCAAAGCTCCCCTGATCTCTTTGCCGGTGATAGAGGAGCCTTTCCAGAGGGTCGCTGTGGACATTGTCGGGCCTCTGGCCGTCCCCAGCAGCTCTGGAAAACGGTTCGTCCTTACTGTGGTAGACTATGCTACCCGGTATCCGGAGGCAGTGGCTCTGTCCTCAGTTAGAGCCGATAAGGTGGCAGATGCCCTCTTGACCATATTCTCCCGAGTAGGATTTCCCAGGGAGATGCTTACCGACCAGGGGACTCAGTTCATGTCTCGTCTAATGGAGGCTCTCTGTAAGAAAATGCAGGTGCGGCATCTGATATCAAGCGCTTATCACCCACAGACCAATGGTTTGTGTGAGCGATTTTAATGGTACACTTAAGCAGATGCTTAAGATGCTGGTTGAGTCACATGGACGCGACTGGGAGCGGTATCTCTCACACCTGCTGTTTGCCTACAGAGAGGTACCACAGGCCTCAACGGGGTTTTCCCCCTTCGAGCTCCTGTATGGCAGACGAGTCCGGGGGCCTCTTGGTCTGGTAAGGGAATCCTGGGAAGAGGAACTGAATTCCCCAGAAGTGTCCGTTGTGGAGTATGTCATTCGGCTCCGTGACAAGATGCAGTCAATGACGCAGATGGTGCATGAGAATATGGCGCAAGCCCAGGCCAGCCAGAAGCGATGGTACGACCAACACGCTCGAGAGCGGGTGTATGAAGTGGGTCAGAAGGTGTGGGTCCTGGTCCCAATGACCCAGAACAAGCTTCAGGCGGCCTGGGAGGGTCCATACCTGGTGCATCAGCGCCTCAATGACGTAAACTATGTGGTCACCATCGACCATGCCAGGAAGAGGCAAAAGGTCTTCCATGTCAACATGATGAAAGCTCATCATGACAGGGAAGCCTTTGCTCTTCCTGTGTGTAGTCTTCCCGAGGAAGGCGAAAGTGAAGTCTTGGTGGACTTGCTCGCCTCAGCCCGGGATGGAGGGTCTATCGAGGAGGCGGCATTCAACCCACAGCTATCCTTGGACCAAAAGTCCCAGCTGCGGGAGGTATTCCGGCCCTACCTGATGACCTTCACGAATGTCCCAGGGAAGACATCCCTAGCCACCCACCAGGTGGACACAGGGAGTCATTCCCCAGTTCGTCAACCCCCATACCGTGTCTCCCTAGAGGTACAAAAGGACATAAAAAGGGAGATCGATGAAATGCTAGTCCTGGGAGTGATCCAGAGGTCCAAAAGTGCATGGGCCTCGCCTGTAGTCTTGGTTCCCAAAAAGGACCGGACAACCCGGTTTTGTGTGGACTACAGGAGGCTAAATGCAATCACAGCACCCGATGCGTACCCAATGCCACGCATCGACGAGTTACTGGATTGCTTAGCCGGGGCCCAGTACCTGACCATCATGGACCTGAGTCGAGGGTACTGGCAGATTCCTATGTCCAAGGAAGCACAGGAAAGGTCCGCCTTCATCACCCCATTCGGGCTGTATGAATCCCTTGTCATGCCCTTTGGCATGAGAAATGCTCCTGCCACTTTCCAGCGATTGGTCGACCAGCTGCTCGAGGGACTAGGAGGGTTTGCAGTAGCTTACCTGGATGACATTGCCATCTTTAGTCCCACTTGGGAGGAACACCTGGGGCACCTGGAACAGGTGCTCAGGCGGATCCAAAGCGCTGGTCTGACTATAAAGCCAGGGAAGTGTCAGATCGGCATGACTGAGGTACAGTACCTTGGACACAGAGTGGGTGGCGGGACCCTGAAACCAGAGCCAGGGAAGGTTGATGCCATCACCTCCTGGCCTACCCCCAAGTCAAAGAAGCAGGTGATGTCCTTCTTGGGTACGGCAGGGTACTATAGGAAGTTCGTTCCTAACTATAGTGCTCTTGCTAAGCCGTTGACGGACCTCACCAAAAAGAAGCTACCGCAAGTAGTCACCTGGACAGATGACTGTGAACGGTCCTTCAGGGCACTAAAAGCTGCCCTCGCCAGTTCCCCAATCCTACAAGCTCCGGACTTCACCCGACGGTTCATAGTTCAGACAGATGCCAGTGCGTTTGGCCTTGGTGCAGTACTCAGCCAGGTAAATGGGAAGGGAGAAGAGCATCCGGTGATGTTTCTCAGCCGCAAGCTCTTATCCCGGGAAGTGGCCTACGCCACTGTGGAGAAGGAGTGCCTCTCTATAGTGTGGGCCCTGCGGAAACTGCAGCCCTACCTATATGGACGCAACTTCACCATAGTGACAGACCACAACCCTCTCAGCTGGCTACATCGGGTGGCCGGCGACAATGGTAAGCTACTGCGGTGGAGCTTGGCACTACAGCAGTATGACTTTACCATTCAACACAGGAAGGGTGTTGAGCATGGCAACGCTGATGGGCTGTCCCGGCAGGGGGATGCCAGCGAGGTAGGCTTAGGAGACGATTGGCAAATCAATCTCCCATGCTACCTCAAAAAGGGGGAGGTGTCATGTAGAGCTGTTGAAGGGACTTCATCCCCCTCTTCTTCACCAGCCACAGGTCGTCATGGCGATTATCTGATTGGCCTGGAAGCTTAAGGTATTTATGACTTTGGGTGATGGTAGAACCAAAGCCAAAAGCTGCAGAGAAAGACAATTCTTTGTAATATTGGCGGGAAAACTCCCAAAGCAGGTTTTGAAGTGCGACTTTAATGCTAGAAAGATGAAAAACACATTGCCAGAATCCCTGCGTCGTGCGGAACCCAGCGCACCGTCTCACCTGACGAGGAGATCGACGGAATCACGACAAATTAGTATTGGCCAGTAAAATTGTGCTAGAGGCGTTGTGTTTGGTATCAATGTAACTGTAAAATCGAGATATTAAATATGACGCTAATATCTTTCACCTGTGTGACCCAGGGGCAAAGATATGAAAAACCCTAGAATTATGGAACTTTGTGACCATCTCAAGCCCAGCCCACAAGTGACTGTAAAATGATGTCACAGGCAAGGGGGGCTAGCAAGAGCATAAGAGACAGTTCCTGTCTTGGGGGCTCAGTCAGCACGAGGAGGGCATCATGAAGGGTGATGCTGGCCGATTCTAACATCTCTTGGAGTTCCCTCCTACTCCCTAAGCAGACGTCACTTCTATGGCACAAGCTTAGTAAGTTTCACGTTTATACCTTTTATTTTATGTAACTGTTATGCCGTAATGTGTATTGTTCCCTTTTGTAAATTCCTGTATATTCTTTAAACACTGCCTATTTTCGGATTAAATATATAAAAATTTAAGAGTTTCTTTCCTTATGCTTTATATACGAATCCAAAACCCCGAAGGGCCTTATGCTATCTGAAACGGGTTCCCAGCTACCTGTAGAAAGTCTGGGTGGTGGCAGTGTAATTGTTATTGCATAGAATTATTGGAGTGCTATCATTAAGGGTACCGAGGTATATAAATATTCCATTAGCAGGAATCAGAGATATACATTTACCCTTGCTGTGAGACCTCCAATATTTGGCATTATCAGCTCAGCAGCCTCATCTTATGCATTGTCCTGCAGTACCAAAAGTGGCCTGAAGACAAGGGGGGCGCTAGAGAGTAGTCGTGTGTAACAAATCAGTGAACAGCTGCGGATTTCTGAGGGACTTCCCCGGCTGTTCGTGACAATTTGGTGGCAAGCGGTGGGATATATAAAGCATTAGTGATCTGGTTTGAGCAATCATCCCTTTCACTAAAAACTTGCAAAAGTTTTGAGGATTGAACTCAGTGTTTAAATATACCTGGAACAATACTGTACGTGTAGCAGTTACCCCCTCCCCTTCTCTCTTGTTTTCTATCCTATCTTTTATTTGGCAATTATGGATGCTGTGTCAGAAGCCTGGTACAATCAGCAGAAGAAGGAAGTTCTTGCTGCACTCTGCAGATCCAAGTTGATTGATGGCCATGGCAAAACGAGGCAAGACCTCATTAAAGAACTTTTACAATGGGACGCAGAGCAAGTTCATTCCCCCAGTGCTGGAGAAGAGGAGGCAAGCCAAGCCCAGGATAGTGCTTCTGCAGAGTCCCCACCATCAACTGCAAGCCAGAGCAGTGACCGAGGCAACATGGACTCTTTCCTGAAGATGGCTCTACAACAATTCGCTGCAGATGACCGGCAGGGACGGCTAAGCCTCATTCAGCAATATCGAGAGGCTGAGAGAGCCGAGCGAGAGGCTGAGAGAGCCGAGCGCCAGGCTCAGGCCGAGCGAGAGGCTGAGAGAGCCGAGCGAGAGCGCCAAGCCCAGAGAGACCATGAATTGAATATCCTCAAAGCCCGGCAGCAGACATCTTCCTCACTAAACGGTGAGTCCAATAATGCCAGCAGCTTTAAGCCCCGACCGGAGCACTTTCTTGTGATGGAAAAGGACGGGGATTTGGACACCTTTCTGAGGGGATTTGAAAAGACTTGCTTGCAGTACCAGTTGCCCTCAACACAATGGGCACAATACTTAACCCCAGGGCTGCGAGGCAAGGCCCTGGACGCGTTTGCCAGTCTCCCTCAAGAGCAGAGTGGAGACTATGGGGCCATAAAGCAGGCCCTAGTACGGAAGTATCAGCTGACTCCGGAGGTGTACCGAAAAAAATTCCGGACCCTCCAGCTCGGACCTCATGACAGCTACAGCGATTTGGAGGGTGGGCTCCAGCGCACCTTTGACCAGTGGATCCAAGGACTGTCCGTTACAACCTTTGAGGAGTTAAAGGACCTCATGGTGAAGGACCAACTCCTACATGTCTGTCCTGTGGAGGTTCGACAGTTTGTTATGGACCGAGAGCCCAAGGAGGCCTCAAAAGCAGCCCAGATTGCCGACGCCTATGTGGCCAACCGTGCATCGGAGGTGCGGAAGCCGTCCACCACTAGCTGGAAAGGGGGTAAGATGACCACTACAACCACCCCTGCCCCTACCAGCCGACCTCCCGTAGGTCCTGTTTCATCCACCAGTGCCCGGCCCACCTCTGACACTCGCAGGTGTTTTTCCTGCAACCTGCCTGGACACCTCAGCTCTGGTTGCCCAGAGAGGCAGAAGAGGAACCCCACATCCAAGGCCCAAGGGCCCACTGGAACTGTCCTTTTGGCAAGGAAGGCGGGTGGTAGGGCCTGCGAAAACCTACACCCCGTCACCGTAGGCGGAACCCCCACTGTGGGGCTCAAGGACACTGGGGCCGACAGAACACTGGTCCGCCCTGAACTGGTACCCCCTGAAAACTTTATCCCGGGAAAACTCCTGACTGTCGCCTTGGCGGGGGGTGTCCACCACTCCTTCCCAATGGCCCTGATTCCCCTCGACTGGGGTGCTGGGAGAGGGTGGAGGGAAGTGGGGGTGGATGAACATCTACCAACCAATGTTTTATTGGGGACTGATCTGGGGCGATTAGTTGCACAATTTCTCCCTGATGATCCTCCCGAATCCAAAAAGTCATGTGATACAAATGTTGTTGATCAGTCATGTGATGCAAATGTTGTTAAATCATGTGATGCAAATGTTGTTGATAAGTCATGCGACCCGAATGCGGATATCCAGAACGTGATTACAAATGTTGTGCATGGTAATAAAGTGGAGGTTTGTACAGGGGAACTCAGCCATGCCACGCGGCAGGGTGACGTGGCTGAGGACAACCCCAAGGTAGCAAGTGTCTGTGCTGACAGAGATGGAGGCAGACATGAGAACCACGAGGACAGTGGTCGAATGCAGCTGAGCAGTGTCACAGCGGACAGTGACACAGCCAGTAGTACCTGTCAGGCTGATGGGGAAGAGTGGTTATTCCCCGGGGAGACAGCCTTCATCGGTGCTGTCACCCGCAGTCAGAGTGCCCAGAACGCAAATGAAACCTTGCCTGCTGACACCTCTTCACCCAGAGGGATAACGGAACTGGTTACGGACCCAGAGCAGGTCCCAGAGGGTCCTGGTGAGGTTGGAACCTTAACGTCACTTTTGGCTGCTTCTAGCCAAGAGTTTCAGGTGGCTCTACGAACTGATGCCAGTCTAAAGACGTTAAGGGACCTCGCAGAGAAGCCCTCTTCCGAGACCGATAAGGAGAGGGTATTCTGGGACCAGGGAAAGTTGTACCGGGAGACAATTCCCTGTAACCCCCAACAAGAGTGGCTGAAGGAAAAACAGCTGGTGGTGCCTCACCGCTTTAGGAGTGAGTTGCTGCGGATTGCCCATGAGATCCCACTCGCCGGACACTTGGGGGTTAGCAAAACCAAGGCCCGGCTGTCTCACCACTTCTATTGGCCCAAAATGGGGACAGATGTTGCCAACTACTGCCGCTCCTGCATCACATGTCAAAGAGTGGGAAAGTCAGGGCCTGCTCCCAAAGCTCCCCTGATCTCTTTGCCGGTGATAGAGGAGCCTTTCCAGAGGGTCGCTGTGGACATTGTCGGGCCTCTGGCCGTCCCCAGCAGCTCTGGAAAACGGTTCGTCCTTACTGTGGTAGACTATGCTACCCGGTATCCGGAGGCAGTGGCTCTGTCCTCAGTTAGAGCCGATAAGGTGGCAGATGCCCTCTTGACCATATTCTCCCGAGTAGGATTTCCCAGGGAGATGCTTACCGACCAGGGGACTCAGTTCATGTCTCGTCTAATGGAGGCTCTCTGTAAGAAAATGCAGGTGCGGCATC